>NC_054536.1:68118643-68358643 GCF_017654505.1 Polyodon spathula
AAAATTAACTTAGTAATACTTGTAAACAAAAGTTTTGACATCTCAACAAGATGTCTTTATATGTTAGAATATAGTACATTGAATATGCTTGTATTGTACTGATATAGGGTGATATTACATTTGTTTGGGTAATCCAGATATTTATAGAAATCTACATTAAAATAATCACGTGCCAGTTATATTTTGGTGTGTACTTCTGTTTAAATGGTAATGTACCTTTGTATTGTATACTTAATGTTCCACATTTTCATTTCATCTTAACACATTTTTCACAGGAATTTTTCTTTTACAAATATTAAAATAGAGGTAACATTGGTATGCATGTGTTTTTAATTGAAACATTGGTAAAAATGTGTTTGTAATTGAAACACTGGTAAAAATCGGGAAAAAAATCTGCGTACACACACTTTACATATGGAATGTGATGCATAGCAATTCTGGTTTCTGATTGTTTAATGTTCCTGGGATTTATCATGAAGCAGAATCTGTGCAAATTGAGGCCACATTTTCCCATGTTACCTGGTACTTTGCGAATGCTGTGCTGACAAGCTAGTATCTGCAGAAGGTATGAATGTGACATCAGCACAAAACAAGCCAGGTTTATTTGACTTGAAATCATAAAAAGGAAACAAAATTGACAGAACTGGATGGTCCAAGGCTTCAGGAGATGCGTCAAAAAACACACATTTGCAACACAATGCATCTTCTGTCTTATCTGGCCCACTTCTGCTATTTAGCTTTTTGCATACCTGGAAACATTGTTTTCTTTTGAATATTCATAAACTGATTTATGTTTTCTCCCCATACCTCATCCACTCAAAATATTTTAGTTCAGTTAAAAAAAAAAAAAAATTGTGGTCAAATTCAGAATAAACTGGAAATGCGTAACACTTTGTATACTGTAGAAACATCTTATAAATAAGAATATAAAAGAGTTAAAACCATAAGCAATTACAATGCTGTCACCCAGTATGTAATAACAAAAATATACATATTTTCTTTACAATGCTAGTTTTTTCTTTATTTTTTATAGTTTTATAGTGTTTTTTATTTATTATTTTTAATATTAATTATTTTGTGATTTTAGCTGATAGTGGCATTTTGAAATGCATTGTCTATGCCAACCCTGATTTCAATATGTACTGACACTTTGCATACACAGAAGACATTTACAGCTGTGGAAAACCTGAAATATGTTATTGAAGGCAAACGTTTCTATTCAATTTTAATCCTAAACTTTCTTTGTTTATTTAATAAAGCTGAGGAGCACTTATCTTCCTTTCAGCTCCACAGGCTATGTTTCTGAAATCTGTACAGTGTTTTACATTCCGAGTTACTGTCTGCGGAAGAAAGAAAATACATTTGCTGATTACCATATTTATTGGACAACATTGAAATTCCATTTCCCTGAATATTTTAAACTTTGCAAAGCATGACTATATAAAATGTTTTGCATTCGTTTTTTTTGACCGGTTTTAACCAGTGATATAAATTGCTGTTTAAAACCTGTTTCTGCCTTATACTTCCATTAGAAAACGGCACACAGGACATTGCTACACCTTATCTGACTGAAGCAGGGAGCAATTAAAAGCAAAGACTTTTTTGACCTTTAAAAAATATAAATAGTTCAAAGTTTGATCATTTGAAAGTTTAAAGGCTTTATATTGGGACATATCAGTGCTTTTCCTGGAAAAATTGACCAGACCAAAGCTATTTTTGACAAAGAAATATTAAAATATTCCTTTTAGATATGTGCTAAATTCTCTTTATAGGCCAAAGAATATAAAATGTGACACCGTTTGTCAACCTGCCTGGGTACTAGTATAAAAAAAGAAATCTCTCCAAATGATATTTAAAAAAATACATTTTTATAAATAAGTAATTTCCACAACAGGCCCATATTTCTTGCTGATGAACTTTAAAGCTGACAATACAGTAGTGCTATTTGTAAATTAATAAGATGAAATGATATGTATTGCTGTATTGAGGTTATATTCAACCAAATGGCCTGAAAATGCATTTGCTAACAAGCAAGAATAATCCCACTAGTTCAGTTGTCAATTCAACACATGTCCTCTTTCTATTCCTTAAGGATATTATCTTCAAGTATTGCTCATCCTTGTTAGACAGCTGTTTGGGTCTTCCACTCCTGGGTTTGTCAATTACAGATGATGTTTCTCAGATACTAAACCTTGAAAATCAGGTGATTCAAGCTATTACTCAATGTTTTTTATGCAAGTCAAGATTGTTATAATACACCACCCACTTGATATTGCATGTGTCGGGGTCTAATTCAAATCCACTATATATCGAGGGCCGCGATATAATGAGAGACCCACAGAAAAACAAATAGGCTAATAAATACTGTACAGCCACTCCCTCGTTTTATCAGGGGCATCAGGGTCCAGTATAAATCCTCTACGCAACCTGCGTTTTCTCATTTCTCGTATAAAAGCAGCACACCGAGCAACACATTTTAATAACGACATATGATCAAGTAAAAGATGTATTCATAAAAAATAAAACACTGCCACTGCCAATAAAGCCAGTAAAGAGCGTTTTTTTGCATACTTCAAACGGAATTCAAGGTGGGCTTTCTTGAGTAATGGCTTCCTTCTTGCCATCCTATCATACAGGCCAGATTTGTAGAGTGCTTGGGATATTGTTGTCACATGCACACTTTGACCAGTCTTGGCCATAAAAGCCTGTAGTTCTTGCAAAGTTGCCATTGGCCTCTTGGTAGCCTCTCTGATCAGTCTCCTTCTTGCTTGGTCATCCAGTTTAGATGGACGGCCTGATCTAGACAGGGTCTTCGTGGTGCCATACACAACTTTGTCCTGGAGTTCTACAGCAACTGCTGAATTTATCCTGAAATCATGTGAATCACTACAATTTAACAGGGGGAGGCCACTTAACTTGGTGTGTGATTTTGAAGGTGATTGGTTACACCTGGGCTAATTTAGGATTGCTATTACAACGGGGGTGGACTCTTATCCAACCAAGCTATTTCAGTTTTTAATTAATAAAAAAAAAATGCTATAAGGCAACAAAAGATGAAGAATTTGAAAGGGGGTGTAGACTTTCTATAGGCACAAGGATGGCTGGTGGATGACGGCAGACCCTTGAAATGGTGATAGCGCTTGCTTGCACCAGTTTAACAGAAAATAAAAGGTCGAACAGACACTAACTGTGGACGAACACTACACAAGTATCATGCAGTAGCAGTTATTGTTATATTTTTCAAGGCCTTTTCTTTAATCATTGACCACCAATCATCCTAAAGAACACACATGTTTTCAATGGTCTGGTTGGCAATGCAGTTCCGCTAGTTGTTAAACAATCCATTTTATTGCTATGGTACTCTATGGGATAGACGGGTCTGAGAGACTTAAATACATTCATTTAATACACCTTAGTAGTACATACAGCAAACTGTATTGTGTGAAATGCAGAGGCAAGCGTCTTATAAATATAAATATGTGCTGTATCTACATTTTTATCATTCGTTTATTAAACTACACAAAAATGCATGGCCCATGGTGGTAATTTTACTTGACAAAGGTTAATTGACTACAGTAAAATGGGTATGTATTAAGAATTGAGCAGCAGGTGCAACCTTATCTTCCTGATGGAGCATACATGTGTACATGGTTGTGGTACTGTTCTTTCATTCACTGCATGTTCTGTATTCATTTAATCACCTTATGGTATGATGTAATGCAAGAAGCTTATATAATATGTCCTTCTGTTACACCATTAGATGGCAGTAGAGGCATATAACATTTATTTATTGACTGGAATGGGTATACAATCTTTCCAGGTTTAAGCATTCCTTCATTGGCATGGCTCCATCCAAACCTTCATAAAGTAACTGCTGATAAGACTGTTGAATGGTTTAAGTTAGTTAACTGAATGCCAATCTTACTAATCCATGTTAGCGTTTTAAGAATGATGCATGAGCCATGGCAAAGAGTTCAGATGGTACACTTTGTATCAATATGCAGTATGCACAGCTAGCACCCAGATGGCAGACAGTCAGATACTAATTTCCCTTGGTAGTGGGGATACATCTCAGCTCACACTTTGTCTGATCAAACATTTAGCATGGCTGTTTACATTCTGTAATTAATTATTGCTGACTTGAGAGAGAGAGAGCTGTGTACTGCTCCAATATTTGATTACTTCAGGAATTACCGGAAACATTTGATTGAATATGATCTATATATTGTGGATTCCTAATTCTTCTTGTGGAGTATTGGGCACATTTTTCATGCTGTCAGTTTCCAAATGCAACCTACAGACTGTCCTTCATCGGGATGCCATTATAATCTGGAAGAAACCTTAGCAAACTACAGCATCACCTTCAATGGAAACAAAATAGATTTTGAACAAATACTGAATTGCTGTCTTGATACGGCAATACACAGGTATGGATATGATAACATGGTATTGTAATGGATAATCCAAAAAATGACAAACCACTAGAGATCATTTGGTAAAAGAGCTATGAGATACTCAAATTAAACATAACAGTTGTTTAAGTTCACATTATCTCAACATTGATAGAGGGAAAACACCCATAGGAAAACAGAAACTGGACATATTTGCCCTGAAATTGAGTGGAGGGTTGGGGGAATAGAAGTAATTGTCGCTGTTTCATATTTAATGTGCCAGTTTCAGAGGTGAAAGGTCAAGGTTGACCGAAGTGAGCTCTTCTTGGCTTCACTGAAAATATGTTTAATGTTTTAGGATGTCACAGTATAGTATGAATGCTCTTTATACTGTGGATGTCTTGGGCAACTGACAAGCTGTACCGACTTGCTCAACCAAAGTTTCAATGATACAATTACAACAACACCACTGTGGGGTTTAACCCTTTACTGCCCTGGGTATGTTCCCATACCTATTTAATGCCTATTTTCTCAATGTCAAATATATTGGACACTAGGCAGAAATGGGTTACAAAAAAAAAAAAAAAAAACTTTTGTTAGAAATTAATAAACTACAGCACAGTTACAGCAGACACAATGAAGTGTAGTCTTTTCTTGTGCATGTTTATCTTTGTAGAAGAATTGTGGTTGGTAATATGCAGGCACTGAAAGTTTCCATTTTTATGTTGGTGCAGCATTAGTGTTTTTCAAAGCTCCCCTGAATGTCATGAGACAAATCTCCCTTTCTCCAGTTCTTTTGGCAGTATTGATGCACTAGTTTTATTGTTCATTGCAGTGTATTAAAGTATTTGTCTTAGCTTTTCTCTGTAAATAGACTGGGTATGGCAGTCAATACTGCCTTCTGAAACTATATAGTAAACAGAACACCAAAGTCATATACTGCAGGGTTTTGCTCGTAGTTTTGTGACAGTAAAATCAATTAGATCCTATATTAACCATTTGAGTTTCTTGTTACCAGTTATGCAACAACAGGTTTTCTCTTATTTCACAAAATGCTGCACTTTAATAAATCCAGCACCAAGGTGTTTAACATTCACAAAGCCACCACATGAAAACCATATGGGAGTGTTGATGGAGTTCACTGCAAAGCCATCATCACTGTCTACAGTTTCAGGTTTATTTATCTGCAATCCATGTTTTACCATATGTTACTGACACTAGACACTGCTGGCTTCATAGATCTGAATCCAAAGTTGCAACATTGCAGGTTTCAATTCTTCACTAATAGATCTTTAATACTTTCATGTTACATGCATTGCTTTATATTGATGATGACACACCAGTGTTTGCAAATACCACTGTGTATAGCTTTATGAAATTTTAGAGACAGCTGTAAGACTTATGGTTTGAATATTTTATTTGTATTTTTTTTTGTCAATATATCAATACATAAGATTAATCGTATTGCTTGCTGAATTCCGAAATGGTTGTTATCATAGGCTTAACTGTGAAGTAGCTAAGGTTTTTAAAATCTATTTGTTGTAATGATCACTTGTAAAATATGTGTATATTTCAATACGTATATAGCAATATCCTTAGTTTTCCTAAATTAAATACATGTTGTTGAAACTGGAGGGGGTGGGGGGGCAGACAGTGTTGGAGTGGATATTTGGTAAACAAAGAGAAATAAATTAACCCTCAGTTTTACTGTATAATATTACCCGCTGTCTTTAAACAAAGCTGAATGATTTATGGGTTTCTATATGAATGGTTGCTCTTGTATAATCAGTTTATCAGCAGCAAAGAGGTGGATTGTGTTCTGGTTTTGTTCAAACCACCCCAAACCTGCTTTATCCAGCATTGCTGTTTAGCATGGCAGAAGGTAATGAATTCAGGCTTGATGAGAGACCCAGACAGATTTATTTAAAGCAGTCATCCAACTGATAACGGTCTGGATTATGCACTGCAGAAGTCGACTGCAGTTGTGTCTGTCTGTCTAACCTTCATAAAAAAAAATTGATATAGAGCAATGTTATGAACATAATGAGTGATCACCTGTCTTTCTGTAATGTAAAAGACAATCTTGTCTTCCGTTATCAGAAGTTAAGCAAGGAGGTTTCTGTTGTTCGGAATGGACATCTGCAAAATTCATTTACATTTTTTGACCTAATTTTGTATTCACAAGGGAGAATTTCAGCTATTTACACACAGCAAAACCTTAACCAAGTGTATCAAATCTCTCGCACACAAAGGGATTAAGGTGGTGCACATGTTCACCACAGAAAAATCTGGAAGTTAATCTTGTGCAAGTTTTGAAAAGCAACCCATCAAAATCACTTTTAAATTGGTGTGCTGCACTGTTGAGATAATGGCTTTAAAAGATTTGAGCTACATGACGGATGCAAGCTGTATGAAATTGTCGCTGATGGATTTTACACACTAAGAAATTCTTCCTCCTGGCTCTCTGTACATGATAGTAATGTTAAAATAGCCTATTAAAGGCCACTTCTAGTTTTCTGTTTCAGCAACCAGCCCTTTCTCCAAGTCAAAGTGCACCATTCTTTTTCTTATCTTCAAAGAGAATGAGCTTTGACAAATGTCAAACCACCGCTCGGTTGCTAAGAAGGGCTAAAAAGACTGCACAGAAAATGTAATATGGAATCTGAAATGAGTTTAAACAGACACTTTAGTGCTTTATTGTTCAGTCCTTTTAAAATGAGGGGACTGTTCTGAAGTCTGCAGTATAGCCAACCGGATACTTTTTTTTTTTAAACACATTTTGTTTAGCAACAAACCTACAGTGGGTTTTGGGGATTGGATGTAGGCAACTCATTAAAACTAGACAAGAAGGGCAAGGGCACGTCATACATCAGAAAAATAACCTGGTGGTTGCCATCTTTTGAAGCTGTCAGTGAATGCCCGACTGGTGCAGAAGCCCAGACAGGAATCATTTGTCACTGTTTGGGGCTGCCTTAAAAGAGAAACAAGCTTATTCAGTGCACACCAAAGGATCCCAGAGGAACCCATGCTAGCCGCCTGGTTCTGCTTCAACACAGTCCTAGCCTTTGGGAATGGAACAAGTGTAGAACTCTAATTAGCCAATGGCTGCAAAGACTAATCGCGCTCCAGAACTGCTGGGGGGCAGGTCTTGATTTGCCTTCCTGCTGTGTCACCACAACGATTTAGGAATTGAATAATACATGTTGTCCTTCAAACAGTGACTGTTTAGCTATGGGATTTTTATTTTATTTTTTTTACGATCCAAACAAAAACCTCCTCATGCAGATGATGTTTGTGACGTTTCAGTTTCTGCTTTTCTTATCAGCCAGGCCCATTTTTTTTTGTTCTCAACTGAGCGCAATTAATATCTGTCAAAAGAAATAAATTACTCTGCTCATAAAAAAGTGATGTGCCCCTCAACTGCTGTTTGAATGAGCCACAATTATGCATTATGCTATATAATTGAGGTGTGAAGCACAATAGTTGCTTTATATGCAAGGATGAACACATGTATTCAATCTCAGTGCTCTAGTGCTGTATATTGGTCTGTTTTGTGTTACCTAGAGAATTAAAAAATTTCATAATAAAATGTAGCCATTAATTTGTTGATTAACAGGTTATTTTATAATTTAGTCAATTTTAATAAACTGAAAGAAAACAAGTTTCCATTTTATACATCCACATAGCAGGAAATAAACTATGTGTGGTTTCTTTCCATAATCAAGCTGGAATAACAAAGCATTTTTATTGTCTCGTTTGCTTTTTACATGAAGATTGCCATCATATGAAATTGCATTATTTTCTCTGATGTAAATATAAATACTGCTACATTATTTACAATTCACTTTACATTTATTTCAAATAAAAACTGAGTATATTCAGGTGGTGATGAACAACAATTGTTTAAATCCATTTTGTTAGCCTCGCTTAACACATGTTATGTGTCCATGAACATTAAGATCATGTAGTTTTACTTAGATCAGGTACATTTTAATTGGATATTTTATAAAAGCTTGAAAATCAATTCATACTATTAATACTGTACTTCCAGCATGGTACCACCAACACTAGTCTAAGGCATGCACAATTCAGAGCAGAGGTGTTTGGATATTTTTTACTTCTCTGAAAAAAAAGAAAAAAATGTAGTCTTCCTTATTTAATGGTATAATTACAATATCTTTCCATAATTAAAATTGCATGCATTTTCAGAATTATTATAGCAAGTTTACAGTAACACAAAACAAGAACTATTACAATGGTATTTCGATAAGCATTCACTATCCTATGAACTTCCAAGTGTGCAGTATGGAATAATGTTTTGTATGCAGTAATGTCACACAACATCAATATAGAAAGGAATCCCTGACAGAAAATGCATTAACTGAAATTGGTGAATTCTGTATTTTCACTTCGACAAACTTGAAAGTCAAATAAAATCAACCCTATTCTGGCATCTTGTGAATTGAAGTGTCTCAGCTTGTTACAATGCGTGGATCTAAACAAATGTATCTTATCATCGGGCACAGACACTCGGATGAAAGATTTCTGTGACTGCAAATCTAGTGACATGAACTTTCTTACCTTATTAAAAAAAAAAAAAAAAACACACACAGACACATCCTTCCATGTACACTGAAGGGGAGAGGGTATTTAAGCCTTGACACAATTGAGACATGGATTGTGTATGTGTGCCATTCAGAGGGTAAATGGGCAAGACAAAAGATTTAAGTGCCTTTGAACGGGGTATGGTGGTAGGTGCCAGGCGCGCTGGTTTGAATGTGTCAAGAACTGCAACGCTGCTGGGTTTTTCACGCTCAGCAGTTTCCCGTGTGTATCAAGGATGGTCCACCACCCAAATGATATCCAGCCAACAGCAGACCAGTGATCGAAAACGGCTCATTGATGAAAGAGGCCAAAGGAGGCTGACACGAATTGTGCAGAGCAACAGATGGGCTACAGTTAGACAACTGACAGTCCAGTACAACGTTGGTGCCGAAAGACCCATAAAAAAATGCACAGCTCGTTGTACCTTGACACGAATGGGGTATGGCAGCTGACGACCTAACAGAGTTCCTCTTCTTTCAGCAAAACACAAGAAACTGCGGTTGCAGTGGGCTAAGGAACGACAACACTGGACACTGGAGGATTAGAAAAACATTGCATGGTCTGATGAATCCCGGTTCCTGCTATTTCACGCTGATGGGAGAACTAGGGTATGGAGAAAACCACATGAGTACATGCATCCATCATGCCGCGTGTCAACATTGCAGGATGGTGGTGGTGGTGTGATAGTTTGGGGAGTGTTTTCATTGTACACATTGGGCCCCTTGATAAAAGTGGAGCAACGTTTGAATGCCACAGGATATCTGAACATAATTGCCAATCAGGTGCATCCCTTCATGGCAGCAGGGTATCCATCTGCTAATGGATTTTTTAAACAGGATATTGCCCCATGCCACAGGGCTAGGATTGTCCAAGAATGGTTCCACAAACATGACAGTGAATTCAGCTTACTGCAGTGGCCTGCCCAGTCACCAGATCTCAATCCAATTGAGCATCTGTAGGATGAGTTGCAACGAGCTATTCGGAGTAGAGATCCACTACCAGCCAACTTGACACAACTGTGGTAAGCATTGCAGTCAACATGGGCCAGCATCCCTGTGGAACGTTTCGACACCTTTTAGAGTCTGTGCCCCGACGAATTGAGGCTGTTCTGAGGGCAAAAGGGGGTGCAACTCAATACTGGGAAGGTGTTCCTAATATTTTGTACTTTCAGTGTACGTAAAACCATTAGTGTACCATAAATCTATTGTCTTATAAGAGCTGGGGGTGGAAAACAATCAAGAAGATTACAAATGTTTAATGCAATATTTTTTTATTGTACTGTCATGTAAACTTTGTGAGGCTATAACACATTAAATTGTTTATACCTTTTATCTAATTAAATTTTTTTGGCTTTTACTGATTACAGCATAACCTTGCTTGGTATTATATTATGTGTAACTTGTTTCCTTCGGGGTGATACATTATTTTAAATGCCTAGAATTTTTTTTTTTTAAGTGGAAGTTTTTTTTTTTTTTTTTTTTATTTCCTTCAAACAGCAGGACATAGAAAGAGAGCCGTCACATAAAAATCAAATGACTGCTCCTCATCAGCATATTGCAAGCATGGTCACATGATGATGAACTGGAAGCTGCTTACAGAGCTCGTCATTATATTTTATTTCCTGGAGATAATTAAATGAATGTCTCGTCATAAAGTTCAGTAATGCTGTTTTTACAATGTTAATTGCATAATGGTTTGAAGTAGCATACTGCATTTATTGCTTTGTTAAGAAATTTAATTGGACTATTATGGCAAGTTGGCATTTGTAAGCGCAACTTTCAATCAGATTTCCTTTAGAGAACCTTACCCTTGACAGTCATTGGAAAAGTTCAGTTATGTGTTTGGTTTACAGGATTTAAACCATGTTTAAATAACTTGTATGCCTAGTAGAATGTCTTTGACTTCAGGGGCTCCCGAGTGGAGTCCAGGCTATTACCCTGCCTCCCGTGGACAGGAGTTCCCAGGGGGTGATGCACAATTGCCTGAGCACCACCCGGGTGGGGAGGGCGTAGGTCATCCAGGGTGTCCTTGGCTCACTGCGCACCAGAGACCCTGTAGACTGGCCGGGCGCCTGGTTTAGATGTGCACTGAGCGTGACTCGGTCCACTCAGCACAGCATTACTTGAACAGGTCTTTGTGCTAGAGCCTGCCTCGCATACTGGGCTATCGCTACCATTCTGCATAGGGACAACGTGTAGGCTTATTGCTTTTAGCCGACCCTCCTTACCATACCAATTGGGTATTGTCCAGCAATGATGTAAGGATTTGAAAACTGTATAATGTGTTACTTTAGTATTTCAAGTATGAGCGTGAAGCATGAAGTATTTTTTTTTTTTTTTTTTTACAATTTGTTTGGCAGGACATTACATTTGATAAGTCTTTATTTTTGCAGTGTAATGTGCTGGTGATCATTTTTCAGTATTTCTACTTTAATGTGCTGATGACATGTCACAGAAAAAAAAAAGAAAAATACCAGTGAGAGGGTAGATAATTTGTGAGCAAAGGAGAAGATTAAATTTAAAAAAGCTTTTTTCTGTACTCATGAAAGTAGATATATCATTTGGAAATGAGCTAATCAATCTCTGCATAATGTCACCACATTTACAAATAAATCTACATTTCAGTTGGTATACCTACAGGAAGCAATGTAAATTCATGGATTTAAAAGGTCAGATTTTATTTCACGGTTAATTAGAAAGCCAGAGACTTCACTTATCCAAGTCAATGCATGCCATTCATGCAGCTGTATTTAAAAACAGGAATTAAGTTTCTCTTTGAAGATGGCTTTTTGGATTAATAAAAATAAAAAAAGGATGTTTCTAAGAGATAACTATTCATGAATGTAAAAAGGTATGTGTGACAGGCTGGTGAGTGGCTAGAGGCCCAGAGACAGACTATAATTAAAAAAAAAAAACTAAAAAAAAAACTCTTATTAACAATTAAACACAAAATAAAAGGTCACAAAGGCCAAAACAAAGGTATTTAAACACAAATAACAAAACACAAAGCAAAACTTACAAAAATAAAGGTTTCCAGGCTGGGTGATGCCTTCACTGGACCAGAAAATACAAAAAACAAAACAGCAAACCAAACAAAACCCACAACCATCAGCTTGTACCATCAGCTCCCTCCTCTCCCTAATGGGAAGCTGAGGCCTCCTTTTATGTCAGATGGCTGGGTGCTGATTGATCATTAATTACTCCAATCAATCCCCAGCTACCTGAGCACAATAAACCCAGGTAGGGGAATTTAACCCCACCACTGCCAATCTATACAGGGCAGAGCGCTACTCTGCCACAGTATGTCACTTATCTTAATTTATAAACATTGTGCTGCTTTCCTCATCCAGAGTTTACTGCATGAAACAGAGGAGTGATAACACACATGATTCAGCTTCTCTGTGTGAACACTAGCCAATTCAAGACAGGCTACTTTCTTTTTACCGTAACCCTGAAGCATAAACAGTCATGGCTTGGTTGAAGTGTTAATAGTGGCACCTCGTTATCTTTATGAAAGAAAACTGCGTTGTACAATTTATTATATTTTTTTACCTTTATTTGAGATTGCTTTGAGAAGGACTTGTTGTTAAGTCATTGGTCTGTGGTTTCTGATTCCACATAATGTAAACAATATTTGACTGTAAACTTTGTTGGTCTCACCTGCTGTACGATATAATATAAGGTACAGGTGGGACCATCAGTGCTAGCCAAAAGTACCACAGAACATATAAACCTAATCTACACCGTATCTTTTGGTCTTTCTTCCTTTGCTTAATTAGTAATCTGCAAGGGCCTGATTTACAAGGAAGTCATTAATAGCAGCTTTCAGCTATTTACCTAATAGATAATAAATAGAGTACCAGTAGTGTTAAAAAATAAAATTTGATAAATGTTTCACAAAAAATATTTGTCACTTTACAGTTCACCTATTGTGTTCATCATCCCCGTGCAATTTTGCTAGGGTTTAGATGTGAACAGCTTTTTTGACACATTTTTTTTTAGATCTTGTTCATTGTATTACAGCTATTTTTTCATGATAAGGCTGCATTTGACCAGCAGAGTGGAAGCAGTCCCAGGACTCAGACCTCTGATTTTAGTCAGTTTCTGCATTTTTACATGTTTTGAGAAAAGACTGACATTGGCATGTGGTATCATGAACATGCAGTCAGACACTGGTAATGGCCTAAAGTGTTTCTGGTCTGGTTTCCAGCCTCCAAGTGAGAATAACATTTTTTTTAAAGTAAGTGTCTGTTGAATGGGGATGTTTAGATTTTTTTAGTCATGATGGCAAAATGGACAGGCTTTGTAAAACAGATATGCTCATGGTTGGCAGAATCCTGAGACATAATAGTATGTTGTCTCAGCAGCTTGCTGTGACTGACAAACAGAAAGCTTCATGAATCGAAGATCATTAAGGGTTTGGAAGAATAATTTAAATACACGCTTTGTGTTAAAAATAAACTTAAGTTTACAGTGTGAACTGCAGTAAAAAACAACAAAAAAAAAAAACATGATGCACAAAATGTACTGTTCAAATCAGACTAAAAGCACTTAAGAGTAAGAAATCACACATTCTTTCCAGTAATCAAGGTTCTTTCCTAGGGCATCAGGCCAAGTACTCTGAAAATAAACTGTGGTGACATGAGCAATGCACTGAGTACAGTGGGCATACTAGCTGTGCTTGACCTGTGACCTGAGCACATCATGGTTTGGGTTAGACAGCAGTTTTCTGTTTTTCTACTTATTTTGCTGTTTTGGAGCATTCATCTCAGTGGGGTGTCCGAAGGTAGCACTAATCAATTCGACTAACTAGTAAAGTCAGGGTTTGGAATCATAGTATAAATGAATTAGTTAAACAAAAACAAAAACAAAAAAATCAGTAGATTGTGCTCTCTCAAGGTACCTTAACATAATTAGTTAAGACATAATGCCAGATGTTTATTTCAGTGGAGCCCACAAATATAAGTATCATATTGCCATATGTTTATTGTGGTTGAGTTATTTTGGAATTAGTATTCAGGAGCATTAGCTGATGCTTCTATAAATATGCTTATAAGATCATTAGTTTTAAATGGAGTAAACAAGGCGATACTATTGCAAATATGAATAAACTGGGTGCATACTCATAATTGCGTATACTTATTAAAGTCGTGCTTCAGCAGGAAACTGGAGGGTTTGAGTTGCTCCTCCAATTAAAACCAGGGATCACACTACTTCATCTGTCATTGCTAGTACTGTACTGTGTGTGGTTATACAAATAGGAGCTTGTCTCTGATGAAAAAAAAAAACCTCTCTGGACCCCTCCAATTAAAACCTGTGCTTAGATCATGTGATCTGCTACTGCTAGTACTGTAGCTAATAGCAGATAAGAGTTTATAATGGAACCTTGCCTCCTCTGAGGAGCCAGAACTGCTGTTAGTATAGAATGCTGAATTTAGGGTATAGGTTAATATTTTATTTTTTTTTTGCATTTTAGACAATATTTTTGTTTTTGTTTTATTGAACATTATTATATTATAATGCTACACAACAATATATATAGTCCCAGACAAAAGTATTTCGGCAATTAAAAAAATAAGAATAATCACAAAGAAAGTAATTTCTATCATTTCTAATTGTTCTATTGAAAGATATAAAGTAGAGATTTAGCTTTATAATAAAATGACAAATTATTACATAACATACATAAAAATGAAAAATAATATGCAAAAACGAATTTCGTACTTTGACAGAAGTATTTGGACACCCTTACCTTAGTATGCTGTGTGCCCACCCTTTTCTTCCTTAACAGCTTTCAGTCTTTTTTTGTATATTGAAAACAGTTCCTGGGATCTTTCTGAGATATTTTTGCCCATTCTCCAACACATACAGCTTTGAGTTCTGCAGTCAACTTAAGTTTCCTTTTTTGTAACAGCAGCCTTCAAGTCAAGCCACAACATCTCGATGGGATTCTCGATGAATTCATGATCTGGGGGACAGATGGCCAATCCATAACTGTAATCTTCCTTTTTTTCAGAAATTTCTTTGTAGACTTCGCAGAATGCTTAGGGTCACTATCCTGCTAGAGCACAAACTTACGTCCAATTAGCCTTCTAGCACTGGGTAACACATGAGAGTGCAACATTTCTTGATATTTTGCAGCATTCATTGATCCTTCTACAATACAAAGATCCCCAGTACCTGAGGAAGAAAAACAAGCCCATACCATCACACAGCCTCCACCATGTTTAACACTGGGCACGATGAACTTTTCTTTAAATTCTTCTCCTCTCTTCCTCTAAACATCTTGTTGCTTTCATGGTGAAAAAAGTTTTATTTTGTATTTGTCTGACCATAACATTTGGTTAAAATCATCAGGCTTCATCAAGTATTCAATGGGAAACTCCAATCGCTTTCTTTTCTATATTGTTTTTAACAAAGGTTTGCATCTTGGTTTTCACACATGGACATTCATCTTGTTAAGGTATCATTGAATTGTTCACTCGTGAATTTCTTGACTATCTTTTCTCAGTTCGTGTGTCAAATCTGCTCGAACAATTCTTGATCCAGATTTTGCAGAAATCTGTCTTGGTCTTTGTGACAGACGTACAATGATCCTTGGTTGTAAATCTCCCTCCCGACCTGTGAGGGTGCTAAGCAGCGAGAACAGTTTTCCTGGACGGGCTGGCCTAACAGTTCTTTCCCAAGGGAAAAAGCTAGAAAGGGGGCAGGACTCCATTGCAATAACGCATTGACCCAGAAGGGAAACGACGTGGCAGCTGCAGATTGGAGAGGCAGTTGCACTCGTTTACCAAGGGGTCATGTGTGACTGACAGCATAAAAAGGGACGGGTTTGTTTGCATTGGTTTTGTGTTAATGAACTGAGAAGGACTGTGAGAGACCCCGTAGATACTGAAACAGTATTGTGAGTGTTTTGTTTGTTTGTCTATGTGTAATTCGTCTTGTTTGTAAATCACTAGATGGCTAACACGATTCAGGAGCTGTCGCAGAGGGCCAACACTAAGCTGGAACAGCACTGCACTACTGTCACAAAATAAACTGTATCACCCACCACAAGCATTACTGCATGCACCAGGACTGGTGACATGTTGGTATACCCTGTGCTGTATGCGTTGTTGTGTATTGCTGGGGGATTATTATTTCTGGTCACCAGACCTGGATATAAATAAATACCACTTTCCAAACCGGATTACAAGGCTCTGTCTATTTCATTATCGCACTGCATCACTCCTGCACCTGTTTCCACTCAGCCAATTTGCTACAGTCTTCCACACCTGGAGCTAGCTGCAGTAGTTCCTGTTCTCCTGTGTTTGTCAATAATTGCCCACAATGCTTTTCTGTAAACCACGTCTTTCTGCTATTTTTCTGGCAGTTTCTCCTTTTTCATTCAGTTGTATCACTGCCATTTTCAGATTGTTGCTGTACTCTAGTTTTAACCATTTTTGTTGCTTTTTTTAATCACAAATTTCCAGTTTATTTTTCACCACTTGATGATTATGCATGTATTTATTCTATAATTATAATCAGATGTTGGTTTTCAATCATGATAATTGTCAATAATTAGCAACGAATGGGTTTCATACGAATTTAGTGATGAAATTAGTTTTTGCATGTTATCTTTTATTTTATGGATATTATGTCATAGCATTGTTGTTGTTTTATTATAAAGCTTAATCTTTATTTGATATCTTTGACTAGAGCAATTAGAAATTATAGAAAACACTTTGTGTTTTTTCTCATTTCTTTTTACTTTAATTAATTTATTTTTTTTCTTTACACAATGCGGTTCACCATGCAACCACCCAGGAGCTACAGCGTTGGAGGACAACACAACTCCCGGGCAGCTAACAAGCAAGTCCGCAGTGGCCCGGCCAGACTACATGGGTCAGTGCGGTGCAGTGAGCTGAGGACACCCTGGCCGATCTAAGCCCCCCGCCCCCCCGGCGACGCTCAGCCAATTGCGCGCCGCCTCCTGGGAATGCCCGTCCACGGTTGGCTCTGTGGAATAGCCCAGACTCGAACTTGCAACATCCAGGCTATAGTGCGCATCCTGCACTCACGCAGAGCGCCTTTACTGGATGCGCCACTCAGGAGCCCTTCACTTTAAATATTTGAGGAGGCACTGTCTCCCTTGCATCCTTTAAGAAGCATATATAGAGATTTCCATTACATGATAGTAGGTGTTAAAACTTCATGCTAGTATTGGACTTGGCTCTCGCCAAGGTAGGCACCAACTAAGATATAGTTTCTTTTACTGTAAACTAATGTGCTCCATCTACATTTCCTTCCATCTGATGATGTAGGTATCCTTTTGCCTGGTGTTGATGGCTGAAGTGTAATGCTGGATCCAAGGATCAGCCTATTTTGTCTCCCTGGCAGATCAGCACACAAAATGGCTGTAATGCATGCTCCAGGGATCAACCACAGTACGACCTCCCTAGCTCATCAGCATGACAACCATCTGGACTGAGCTAAGTAGGGTATTTCTGTGGGATCTTCATGTGGGCACCTTCCATTTTTGGCATTTCGTCGACGAGCCCACGACATCTTAAGAGGATTTGACAGTGATTCTGGCATCCAAGCATCAACCCCCTCCGAACTCCACTCAGCTAAGCCAAGCTTACTTACCTTCCTTTACATCTATGTTTTTTTTTCTAATTGCTTGAGGTCCCCAACCAGAATCTTTTCGTTTCAACCAGAGCCAGTTGCTGCTCCTCTCTGCTACTTCAGATAAGTTCTTCACTATGCGCCGCATTGGCTAAATCCAGGAATGTCACATGGAGCTCCGTTTTTAGCTCTTTGAATTTGTTGCCAGATCACACTGATGTGCTCTAAGCATCGTAAGAAACCTGGAATACCGGCTTTCTGTAGTGAAATGTCAATGAAGCAGTTCTTCAATAGGTAAGCTGACAATGCTGAAGAAAATCTTGCCTTCCATGTTTAACAGAGAAATAGGGCGAACCTGACCAATTACGGAGTAGTTTGTACTTTCTCCTTTCTTTTTTCAACTCCAAACCTCTTGCTTCCATATGCTTAGATGGTATCCCTAAATTTCTTTTCGACTGTTACACCTAACCTTTCCAATGCAAAACAGAGATCCATGTTTACTGTGTCCCATGCTGTTTCCTCAGAAGCTCTTGGCCGTTTAGCTCCAGGCTGTGCCAGTTAAGGTTATTTTCTCTCTTACGCTGGTTCATCTGACCAGGTTCACAGAGGTCATTAGGTTCATCACTAGTTTCTGCAAGTCCTCCTGTCATATATGACAGGGGTGCTGATATACTGCAAACTGTGGTATGCTTCCTGTCACAGGATTTCATTCGACTGACTTGACTGACTTTGTAAAAAGTACTGATCAATGTGAGGCCCTTGTCCTTTCTCCCTCAACATTCTCCCTTGATGAATCTTCAAACCCCTAACCGTTGTCACTTTGCTGCAGCCACAGCTACAAACCTGGAGCTCTATGTCTTTGCTAACTGCAGGTCTTGAGCTAGTTCTTTGCAGAGTACTCTCCGTTCTCATATCCGTTTCCTTTCCTAAGTCATTAACCCTGTTGTCAAACCTTGAGTCATCTTCCGCCTCCGCTCTCGCAGACTCTAGGGGTATTTTTCTATTTAATTTCTTAGAAGCCTTGGGCGGGTGTCTCCAGCATCCTGTTCCATTTGAAAACACAGATCTGGATACTGGCAGCTAGGGTGGCCAACCCCTGCCAGTCCCAGTGGGGTCTATTTCCTTCTGTCAGCTGTCTCTCCAGGCTGTCACAAGGTCTTTCCTTTGTCGCCAGCTGGACTATTCACAGCAGTCACTGGATGTATCCAGCTCTTCATGGTTTCCATTACATGAGAATAGGTGTTAAAACTTCATGCTGATATTGGACTCAGCTCTCGCCAAGATATTACACCAACTAATACAATAATAATAGATGGCAGGGAGTGTATTGTAAGGCAGAATAATGTCATGTTTTCTTTATGAATCTCCATTAGATCCTTGTGAATTACAGAATTAAACCCTTCATGTCATTGTGTATCTCTATATTATAAAGCAATAACATTTCACAAACCCCTAATTTTGGACTACTTAATGTTACCTTAGGTAAGGTAGCCCAAGAGTCTATGCAACCAGACGTATATGGTAGTCCTAGAATGTTTTATAGCTTGTGCCTTTGTCTGGCAGGTTTATATTTCTCACAACAGAGTTTGTTATATTACATTTTTACAGAGATCTTACAGATGTAATCAGGGCATGAAGTTAAGATCATGAAAGGCAAGGCAGGTGCATGGTGATGTCACAGACCAGGAAGAAGCGAGACAACACACGGAGATGTGGAGTTTTGGTGAAGTTGAGCGCTTGCTTGCACTCAGCATTTAATAAATGAACAAACAGAAAATAAAAGGTTTGAACAAAACAAAACACAGGACACGGCACGCTAAGCCAAATTAAACAGACAAACAAAACGTACTAACACTAAAGGAAACACACTGACACACAGGGACTAACACTAAAAACAAGCACCGTGCTGGTCCTCCAGCACGACGTAGCAATTGATTCACTTTACCATTTTTAATTCTACTTCTCCACACCCGCTCCTTCACCCTGAACACACAACCTCGAGTGAGTGAAAACATGCTGCTTTTATGCAGCTGTACCGAGACTCGATTGCTAATCAATCATTCAATTGGAGTCTCGGTACAACTGCATTTGAATTAATAAAATGCAATTCCTTGTAAATAAACACAAATAAATAGCCCAGGGGCGGGGCACTTTGACACAGTGCTTCACACACTAATTGTTACAAAAATAAAATATAGGCCATTTTTTAATTGTAAAAATAAACTGGTATACAAATATCCAATTTAAAAACAACAAACTTTCATAATGAAAAAATAAAGTATTTTCAATGAACTCGGTCAACCCGTTAACAAGCGCTTGTCTGTGTCCTGTAATTAAAGCTTTTTAAAACCCTGTGTTCCATGTGTTTCATAATTTAGTGTAAGCAAGTTCAACTGGATTTCATATAACAACTTTTCTGCTGGTGAAGCGAACATTTAATCAATGCATTTTTAAATGCTAAAAATAGTATTCTTTCAGAAATGGAGATCTTCACTGAGAATTTGATATTATTACATGGCACTGGTTCTAATTAATGGAAATCATGAAATCCATGCTCACTGTGAAAAAAATACACCCTTAGTGATACAACAGCACAAATAAGCAATGTCAGTGAAGGGAAAGTTAAAAAAGAAGATAGATTTTCAGGCAAACTGGCTGAAGATTTACCCATGGCTGGAGTGTAATAAAGATAATGGTCAGATGAGTTGTTCGGTAGTTTGCTAATCGCTGTAATCTGTACAACATGTACAAACAACGCAGCTTTGGGGAAAAAAAAAAACAAACTAGATATAAAAAAATAGAAACTTCGTCAGGCAATGGAGAGCGCTGTGCATCACAATGATGAACAGCTGCATGTACATAATGTTAGAAGCTTATGTAGTTTCACACCTCTTGAAATGTACAGTTGCAAAGGATTTACAGTTTTGTTGTGGTGCATTGCTGGACACTCGATTCAGGAAAATAAAAGTTATGCTGTTTTTAGTCATAATACACATTCTAACCCCTTTCGTGAAAGCACACGTTTTACTAGTTAAAAAGCAGAACTACGTAAGGTAGTGAGAATGCATTACACAAAATAAATGTAAACAGAAGTCGATCTACTTGTCAAGATTATATTTTGTTCACTATTATGTTACCTCCTACTTGTTTCATAATGCGGGCAGCTCATTTGCTTGCTCGTTTTTTTGTGGGTTATTTTTTTTTTTTTTTTGTATAAGGATTTGAGCAAAACTAATAATTATCTACGAAATTTGTGTTCAATTTTAGCGTTGGTGTTTTGGGGGAAGTAACACTGAATTACAAAACAGCAACAGTCATTGAAATGTCTATATAAATTAGAAGTTTATATACACTGAAGACATGAAATGAGTTAGAATGTGTGTTGCACCATTGCATTTTTAAGTATTGCAATTTTGAGCATAGACTCACATTTCCTAATACCATATATAATCATAGAATATATGATCATGTGTAATGTGGTATATACGTTATATCATTTTATTTTTTTACTTAGCTGTAAATTTTTAAAAAAGGAAATTTAAATATAGGTCTACATTATTTGAATGATCTTCATGTGTGTGTAGACCTGGAAACTCTCCGCTGTTTTTTTTTGTGAAATTCCTAAATGATCCAAACAGTGGAATGCAAACTGTGCAAGTGGCTCTTAACATATGAAGGCACCACCAATTTCTGCAGTACTTGATGTAAGTGCACAGTTATTATTATTATTTATTATTATTATTATTATTATTATTATTATTATTATTGGGGACAAATTGTTGTGCACCCATTTCTTACCTGAACATTAGGTAAATCCTAGAACACTTCGGACACCAGTGGCAATGACAGGCAGGCATACAGGCAACGTCATGCCGTCATTTATTTTTACATTTGAGAGGCATTGCGGCAAGTGGCTTGGGCACTGCAGCAATTGCTGCTGGTGCCATCGGTTATTTTGTGCCCTGTGTGATTATGTAGTCACTTGTCCTCGATCTAATGAAACATGGAAGGTGACATTTATTTTGCATGTGTTTGAGAAGGGTTCCATCGTCAAGAAGATAATTAAAAAAAAAAAAAAAAAAAAAAAAAAGCATTATAAAAGGGACATAGAACACCTCTTGAAGGTTCCCATCTTTCAATTTGGTTTGAATGTTTTATTCCATAGCAGCTAAGACAAATGGATTGGCTTTATCATGGTTAGTCCATGAACCATTACAATGACCATTGTTTAACCTGTCATTGTTTGTGATGTACAGTCATGTTCTGAAACTCCATTGTCCTACAGTCAGCATTATACTGTTAATGACCGTGAAATAAACACGGTCAGCAAACAGTGTTTAAGAGGTTGTCTACGTAATCTCCCTGTTTATTCAGACTACGTATCTTGAAATGCTGTTTTGGTGTTTTCATACAATAGCCAATAAAGAGCAGATATGATATTTTCATTATTTAAATATATTTTTTACATTTTGCTATATAACATTAAGTCAATAAACTGATACCAGGAGTTACTGAACTGAGTCACACAATACCACATTAATATTATGAATATTGTATGCAGCAGAAATACTGTCTCTGTCACACTCTGCTGCTCTCTGTGAGTAAATCATTGTGTTATGCCAGTATCTGTAAACATTCTGAAGTTGATGTATGCATAAAATGTGATATTGTAAAATGAACCTGATTGTCTAGGCAGTTGGCACTATGAACCCCCTTCTTTCAATTCATCTGCTGAATTCAATAGAAACCTACATAGTTTAATAGCCACATTAATGTGTTACTGAACAGGCTGAGGGTTTAAACACAACACGTTACTTTCCCTAGTGTTCTGCTTTCTTGTAGGTATTCCTACAATGTCTTATCAACCTAATTGTAATTGTTTTGTTATTTTTAACATATTTCGTCCCTGGTCATAAATCAGTTTTCATTTCACATCGGTTATTGGGCTCCCGTCAAAATATCTTCTGAGTTCACAACATCGGCAGCTTTAATCCAGCCTGTTCAATCAGAAATATTTCATTGCTTCCCTCACCTCTCCCAAAGTTCTGCATTTTGATTGGTTTATCTGTTCTACCTGCGCGCTCCGTCACAGGTTCAGAGGGGTGGGGACATGTTTATGAATATGTATGACAAGCCCTGTATGATCACAACATTTGCTTTACAGACCCCCGCCTGGTTAGAGTGAAGATGCAAGATGTACAGGGAACATACCATATGAGTATTTCTGTTTGTACCCTAAAAGTGCAGAAGACATGGTCACACAGAACACTTCAGAACCTAGGCAGTGAAATGTGCTGTCTGTCTAGACGCTGTTGTGTTGTTTGCATTTAGAGTTCTCACTAAATTTGTATTACTCATTCCATCCAAACCCACCAAAATAATGCATTGATTTCCTGTTTTATTTATTGCCATAATATGGGGGCTGTCTGATTTTATAAAATGAGGAAGCCATGTGGAATCGCATTTCAGCACTTTTCAAAGAAGAGCACCGATGGGTACAGTCAGAGGTCAGGAAGAATATATTTTGGAAGTCAGTTTGCTCTGAAGTAAAAGTAAACGATTAAAAGCTTGATGCTCCAAACCAAAGCAACCACTGGACACAACAAACATAATTTTTAATATCTGCTTTTGTTCTTGCGTTTTTGATAAGAAACAAACATGGCACATATAATGAATTTCTGTTGAACAGATAGTGACTTTCCAATGTAAGTGAATATTCTGTGATGATACAGTGCAATTTCTTTGAAAATTGTGCTACAGAGAGACAGGCATAAAGCACTCAGCCTCCTTCAATGCTCACAGTAATCTATTGGATTTAATGGGCTAAAGATTTTTACATTTTGTATTTCATTTGATTTAGCATTTTTATGAGGCTGCCTTGTGGTAAATCACATTAAAAATGTGTATAGTTACATTAACTTTCTTGCTTACACACAGTGCTTTGGACTACAGTTAATAAATGCAACCGATTTCCATAAAATATTCAGCGAAGGCCATTATTGCAATGATTTTTCATCTTCACTGCTAATCTTCAATCAGTTTCACATTTGAAATGCATTAAATGCCTTGGTAAAATGTTATAATTTGGGCAGCAGTGATTTTTAGGGAGGAAAGAGTGCTTATGTGAGACACATTAATTCCTTTGCTTAATTATTTAAAATATATTGATTTACTAGTTGTTTGAGTTTAGAAGACATTAAGCATTTACAACATTCATGTAATTTTCTTGTTTATCAGAGCATACAATAGGATTTTGATGATAAAACTGAAATACTGACACTTGTGAAAAGCCTTGATTTCTGTGGTTGGCAAGAAAATACATTAAATGGTTGTGTGATTCTTAATATTTTTGTGGAGAAATCTTTCACTTTTCAGTAATTTGTAGATTTGTAATACCTTAGGATTTAGGATTACATTTTACATTGGTGTTGACCTAGACATGAAAAAAAAAAAAAATGGATTAATGGATTTTGTTGATTATTTTACAGTGATGCAAAATGTTTCCTTAAGCTATATTATAACACCTTAGACCATCTAATATAACACAAGCCAGTGCCAGTTGAGTATCTATTTCCTTTGATCTTTTTTGTGCCTGAGGCTACATTGGGTAACATACTTGTTATTCAGAAAACAAATCTTAATTTTTATTAAGGGAGTCTGTGTTTGAAACATTTCTAAATGTGTGATCATTCTTGCGAATAAAATGCATGTTTTGTAGTGTGAAACAAGAATAAGTTCTATAAAAAGTAGGAAAAAAAGGATAGTACGGTAATCCTGTTATTTTGACAAATGGATTATCTGTTTTTATTTATTTTATTTTAACTTGTTTGGGACATGGTGTCTTTTTCTTCATGGGCTGGCTAACAAGAAAAACATTCGTTTTGAGATTGGAAAAACATTCATTTTGGTCCAGAAGCCTGGGGGTGGTAGAATCCTCTGTTGCAGAACTGATGCTAAGCCCTAGCTAGAAGGCATTTGCTATGGGTTTTAGAACAAGCAAATCTAAATTCTTAAAGCCAACTTGCATAACATGGGATTTGTTTTACTATAACTGTCTGTTCATCTTGAGATACTGTGTATAATAGATTCAGCAGAAGGGTTTGGTTTGATATAATTGTTCATTATGGAAATTATATTGTAATTCTCCCTTTCCCCCACATACTGTCACTGTTGTACTACTTTCTACATGTTCCATCCCTTTCTATTCCTTCTTACAGAAGACGGTGTGTTTAAGGCATACAAGGAGAAACTTGAGACAAGAGGAGCCGTGGAGGTTCAAGAAGATGAAGACCTGCAAGTGGAGCTTCCAGTTGACCAGGTCAGCATTCATTAAAGTGAGGAATTGGTTGGGATCCTCCCTTTTCAGTTCACAAGTGGACATCAGTCCATAAAAAAAATATATATACAACACTGTTCATCACAATTTCTTCAAGAGGCCTAGGACTGAATGACAGTGGTGTTCATGCTAGTTTTAAACTATTGTAGTAACTACATTTTAAATAGCTAAATAGCTAATAAGTCCCCTTAGGTGAGTTTACCCTACAGCAGAAATCGTCTAGATAGAAATCAGGGGCAGAGTATCCGGAGGCTTGGTAAATCAGTCATTTAGTAAGATACTGCCATGGGGATCTATACTTGCTGTGTCTTCTCATACCTCTGAGTGGAGTGCAGCCAGGTCATGTAAGTACAGTACTACAAGCCTCTGGAACCTAGCAAGCAGTGCCTCTGAGGCTCATACTCTGCTGAAAAGTGGGTTAAAACGAGAGAAAAAAATTCATTGTTGAATCACACTCATGCTTTTATGACTGTTTAGTCTTTTAAAATTCCGACTGGTCAGATGAGAGGATTACTACATTAAACACCCTGTTGACCTGTCTGTGTTCTTGGTACCTTCAAAGCTTATCCCCATCCCCCAGTAAGAAAGGTTCATAGTAATTGCAGATTTAAGAGAGTGAATGAAAACCTTGTCTCCTAGACTGTTATTAAAATTGTGGAAGCTAGGCGGTGACATGGATGATGAATGTTCTCAAGATTAACATTGCATCTCCAGAGCCAGACTGCCGCTGCACACTTAGATTTGCCAAATTTAGCAATGTTAGTAACATAAAAGTGTATTACCTACAGTACAACCACCGTGTGCACATTTAAAAATGTAGGTTTGACATATAGACTGACAGATGCCTCCATGTACCCCCAGATTCAGAAACTCATGTACTTGAGTGTCTGTGCGGGTAAACTGGGTTTACCCACTTCTCATTTAGAGGCTATGGTGTTTACCCACTTCAGATTTAATAAATAAAGAGTTTACTCACTCCTACTCCCCTGTCATAAGCAAATCCTGGCTATACCATGGGTTAAATTAATTGCATATTTCAAGTTATTATATAAAGCACTGCTATGGGTAGAATCTCTTCTTAATGTTTAACCCAGCATTTTGCATGACCACCACAACTAACATGCACATAATCTACCGGCAGGTTACACTCAGCAACAGATCAGTCACAGAAGTTCTGGCCTGTAAAAATCTGTACGAGCCATCCAGTGCTACTGCATCTGATTTTCTGACCATGAAAAGAGTACAACATTTGTATTTATTTTTTACGTAATTTACTTTTATTTTGTACAAAATGTAGCATCAGAAATCAAACAAGAAAGAAATGATATCTTTCCTCAGCAAGTTTGAGTTCTGAAGCCGAACAATTTCTAGCTATAGAAAATTCTGAAAACAGTTTTGGCAGTTGTGACTCGACTGACGCTCTTGAAAACGACCCAGAACACCTTCAGTAAACAAGGACATTGACTTGTGATCTCAACTTTTGGCTGGATATTTGGAAGAAAAAACAGTGGGAGGACTGCGAGGATAGAAAGCTTGGTGAGTATGTATTATTAGAAAATTGACTTTTTATTTCCTGGCATCTTATTGGCTACTAACCTTGGCAGAGGGGTACATTAGCTTTCAATAGATGACCAGGAAATAAAACCAGCATAAGTGTCTTTTCACCTGGACATATATCCTTGAGCTACCTAATGTTCAAGTTTTAAACCACAAAACTTGGTTTTGTATTTTTATGTTTTTTTTTCATAACAGTTGCCCATTTTCTAAGTGCAATAAGACCGTCCAGGGTGGGCGTTATTGGGAAATACTGGACTTCCAGGGGTTATATATATTGTGAATTCACAAGATAGAATTGAGTAAATGAAATAAACCTAACATGTTCTAAAAATATTATTATACTAAATAGAAGGCAAGAATATAAACATTTTAATTTAATTAAAAAAAATGTAAAGGATGCTAAATTATTACTTTCACTAATAAGCTACATGGTTGTGATAACATTGCTGTATTGGGATTTGTTTTACAGGCTGTTTGGACTACAGTTCTGCCAAGACAACTGGAGTTTTTAAAGAACAATGCGTATCTCTTGCTAATGAGTGGAGCAACTACCGTGTTGAAGCATCTGGCAAAGTAGAAATATTAAGTTGGCATCCATCAGAATTAAAATTAAGAAGCATTCCAAAGCTCATGGTACAGCACATCAAATCCAAGATCAGAGGAAGGTCAATTTCAGGAGCTGCAGATCAAGCAAACAAGGCTGTATTTAGAATTGCATTTTACCTTGCCAAGAACAATCGCCCATCCATCGACTATGAAAATCAGATTGGGTTAGAGGAAATCAATGGTGTAAACATGGGAACATTTTTGTATTCATTGTACAGTGCGACATGTATTGTGAATCACATTGCAAAGGAGGTAGTCCTGTATTTATGTTCCTTGACCTTGCTGCAGTTGAGAATCAGAGAGCTGAGGGTATTGTCTCAGCACTCCTGAATGTTTGCAGAATGCTGGATTCAGTGACAGTTATCTTCAAGAAAACTGGATTTCATTTCATCTGTGAGGCCAGTGTCATGCTAGGGGGGAACTATGTTGTCGTAACATGATTATATTCAAAATACCCACAACTGTTCATGGGGCACTGTTTGCACCATAGACTTGAATTAGCAGAGGCTGATGATATTCATGAGGTCACCTCTGTGAACCATTTCAAATCCTTTAAGGAAACTGTAATGCCAATCAAACAAAAAATGAACAGAAGCTCAGTGAAGAAGTATCAGCAGAGGTAGGGTCCCTCATTCTTTGCATTGGATGGATCTTGGATTTTGAAAATGCTTCTTCTGGTGCACGAAGAAAGGACTGAACATTTAAGGCTGAACATTTAGTGAAAGAGCATTAGAGTTTTTGCCTCCTTCAAGGACAGCTATTGAGAGTCTTGTTAACAATATGGAAAAAGTATTGAGAAAAGCCCCCCCCCCCCCAGTAGCAGCTATTAATACTAATAGTAGTGTTCTTGAACAGTGTGCTGATGCAGGTTCTGATTGAGCAACATTGTCTTTAGTTAAAATTATTTAAAACAAATCCATGGAGCCGGCCTCATTAAATAAATCCAGTTATTGACCTATCAATTGTAAATGCAGTACTTGCTGCTTGTGGAGACACTCGATTAGATTGTTCTATGCTTATCAGGAGCCCCAGGTATTCTGCTGCCTGTTGTTCTGTACTTCCCTTTTGTAGCAAGTCATCTATATGTGGAAAGGAGTGGATCCCTTTATCTTAGAACTGCTGCTACCACTGCCATTACCTTTGTGAACACCCTGGAGGCTTTGGATATTCTTTAGGGTAGGGTTTTGAATTGGTAGCTTTTGTTCTGTACAGAGAAACAGTGCTGCTCCTCTTTTGACAGTATTCTTACTGCCTCCAAGTTGTTTTCAGTAGGGATTACTTGTTTTTTTTTTTTTGTTACTTTGCCAATACATGACAGTTATATATATTTTTATATATTCTAATTGTTTAAATTACTGTATTTTGAAACTGAGAAAATATTTTTCTCATTGTTTTATTTCTGTTTTACACATCATGTGCAGGCCTGTCTGCAACGTGGTGCCTGACACACGTACAGATGAGAGCTGCTGCTGGACTCAGCAGTGCTGCGCAGGACCGAGATACTAACTGTGGCTTTTTTGTTGGTTGTACTGCAACCACAGAATGTTGATGCCGCTGCTTTGGTGCGCAGCTATTCATATCACCATTGCGAAGGCTGTTAGTTTATTCTGACAAGCAGGGTTCCCTCAGTCTCGTGTTCATACTGACTGAGTGGTTTTGCCAGTGGCTTTTACTGTACATTGCCTCCCACAGTGACATCCGTTCGATGGACACCCTATACAGGGTGCATGATGTGGAAAAGCTGGGCCTGACCCTTTTCTGACAGTTGAGGCATCCGTTGCTGCCCTGGTCCAGGTGCCTAATTTGGCTCTGCTGTCTAAGGACGCTGCCTGTCTTAACAAGCAATGCAGGGTTTCTGAGGTGATTCTCAAGAAGGCGGCCTACTCAACTGGGGAGTTTGCCTCAAGGTTCAGGAACTACAACAGTATCCTGGTAGCCTACCAGTTGCAGTTGCTGCGCCCCGTTTCCACAAGCCACAGGCCCTCCACCACAACAACTGGACAAGCTGTGCCTGCTTTTGCACCACTGTTGGTTGCTCAGATCACTTCAGGGCATGTGTTCGATTCCGCTGTGAATGAGATGCTGCAGTGCTCTCACACGTGAGAATCCACTAAGGAGCTGGTTCGCCTGCTTTCCAAGCGACCACCTTCAGTACGTAAACCAGCGGCAAACTGGCTCCCTAGGGCCCAGCAGCCTCAAAGACCAGCACAGCCAGCTGCGTCTGCTGCCAGAGGCGATTTTTGGGAGCAGCCCATGGCTGCTCGCTGCTGAGGCCATAATAGGTTCCAAAGTTTACAAACCCTAATTTATGGAAATGTATACAGTACAAGTGTATATCTATGCACTATATATAGTACATTTGTTTATGGTAAATATATGTAGATGGTACATTCCTAAAATCCCCCTACTCTTCTGTTTTCTAATATAAAAAAAGAAAAAACTGTCAGCTTTTTACAGTTCCGTACTGCTTTGTTTGTGTTGTGCTCTTGTAGCCCGGAATAAATATATGTTCAAAGAAACAAGAAATCACCAATACTGTGGATATCGGACAAAAGCAATATATGCTGAGACCTTAAGGGTGGAAGACTCACTCAAATAAAGATAAGAATGCAATAATAATAATAATAATAATAATAATAATAATAATAATAAAAGCTTCTGCTCATAACTCAGAATAATTGGATCAAGCTTGCGTCTTTGACAATTCAAAAATATTAGAGGATGTAAATATCCCGGATGTCCTGTGGAGGAGTAATCATGGCATCCTGCTGGAGCTGCTGGACCCTTCTTTGTTTTGTCATGTCTCATCAAGTGTTACATGTATTGTAAGGATACGGGGCATGCTGTAGGTAGATAGGGACTGTGGGCATCCTTGTGTGTGTGTGTGTGTGTGTGTGTGTGTGTGTGAAGGAGATTGTTGCCTGCTGCCGAGGGATACACCAGTTGGAATCATTCTTTGGTACTTTGGGTCATGGGGAATGGATAGGACTGGTTGATCCAGGTGATGGGCGGGGCCTCCTGAGGTTATAAAGAGGGAGAGCAAGCCAACGCACGCAGATTTGTTTTGGTTGCTGTGAGACTGTGAGGAACAGAGAGAGGCTGAAAGAAAATGCCTTAACTGTGAAGCAGTAAGAACCAGAGAGTGTGTCTGTGGAAAAGAGGTAGTGTGAGAGTGTTTGAGAGAAAAGAAGATAGCAGAGAGTGAAAAGACAATTGAGAAGACAATAATAGGAGTTTATTATTGTGGCGTTCACCCTGGCCCAAACAAGGATTTGCTGTTCCACTAGTTGATCAATAAAAATAAACTGGTCAGATTTTTGGATCCCATCTGGTCTCCCCGTCTTATTTCACTCCAAAAATGTTGAAGAAACGTTACACTATCTTTAGTCTTTTTATACAGTAATGGCCAAAGATCAAGTGTTCAAATTAAATTACCCTGTCTCTCAACATAATGAGTGGCTCCCAGAATAGATGAAATGTCTGACTTTCAAAAAAGAGGGAAAGAGCAATCATATGAGAGTAGCATTATCCCTATGGGCCTTGATGTGAAACAAGCAACATGTAGTTATGCCTTGCCCCTGCAGGAAGTTTTGTGACCTGGGCAGATGGATGGGCTGGTTATTTTCAGCCATGTACAGCTGTAACTCAGTGAAAAACCAGCTCATTTTTAAACTACTGTATGTTATTCCTGGGAAAAGCTAAACAGGGGTGCCATTAATGTTGGAGATTATAATTCACAGTAATCAAGGGTCCAAATCCCAAAGATAAGCGACATATTTTTAAAATGGACAGTATTCCTATCTCTGATGCCTAATTTGCACTTAGCACCATTAAAGCATTAAAATGCCAACCTATGCCGAGGAAAATAATTAACTACATTATGTGGACTATTAATAGTTTTAAGTGATGGTCATTGAAAAGCCAATTTTGATGCTTAGCATTGTCCTGTTTAGGCGGCAGACCCTTTATATACTGTACAGTTTAGCTTTTTTGATAATAGTCACTGGCCATTGCACACTGTGATCTTTTCTTACAGTCATACACACAGGGCCTGCCTTAGGGCAAGGCGGTGGTCTAGGGCCCCACAGCTAAGGGGGCCACGCGCACGTCACAGATTGTATGATGTCTTCAGAGTCGAAACAGTCTCGCAAGTATTATGTCGGCCCCTTGTAAGTATGAGGAAAATAAAAAAATATAAAGAAATTCAAGTCAAGCAGCAACAAGGAGCTCTGCTGGCATATCTAGACAAACCGCCAAATAAAAATCTGCTTCAGGAAGAATCCGATTCAGACTCTTCATTTCTGCTATTGATTTCTGCTTACCAATGTAACGTTCACACTTTCATACTGACAAAGTGGACGTGTATTTCCTCATGTGAGTGTACTCGATCACAAGAAATTTAGGTAACGGTTTGTATTGCATGGCATAAATTAATAATAAATAGGTATGCAATTGCATATTACATTTTCGTTAAAATTAATATTAAATAGATATGGAATTGCATATTAAATTCATGTTAAATTTAATATTTAATAGAAATGCAATTGCATATTAAATTTATGTTAAATTATTCCTTGTTACTTTCCATTAATATTTAAGTCAGATTAACTGTATTTTCAATAAGGACATGTAAACAATGGGGAATTGTTACATATTTTCAAAGGTAAGAAAACATAATAAAAATGGACTTGATATGCAATTTGCAATTGACATTTGGTTAACATTTAGCAAGAAGCCAGCTATTTCATATTTATTAAATACTAATTTAACATTAATATAATATATTTGTATATCTATTTAAGATTAATTTATGTCACGCAATATAAAGCGTTACCGAAATTTATTTAAAAAAAATGCAACATCTAAGGGTTAGCTGTCTGATAGGCTAATCAATAGCCTTTCCTTCTTTTTACATTACACCGAAGAAAACCAAGACACGGCACAGTTTTACTGGAGACTTTTCTTAAAGTGAGTAGGCTACTATTAATCGTAGGGATGCACTGAATCCAGGATTCGGTTTCGGCCCGAATACCTACTTTTTGAGCAGGGTTTGGATTCGGCTGAATACTTAGGGATCGGTGAACCGAATCCGAACCCTACATCCATGCAAACACACATCCATTTTAATACATCGCTCCAATTTGTGCAGTTCTTCTTTAAGTAAAATACACTAATCCAGTATAGAACGTAACTGTTGTATTTAACAACAGGTATTCAAGAACAAGAACACGTTTGATGAACTCTGTCGCAGCTCCCAACTCGCTAAATTACTGGTGGCGCACACACTAAACGCATCATGCCGTATGCAACAGCAGTCACATCACACTTTTCTTGGAATAAAGTTATGCAGTAAACCTGTAATTTATAGAAACAGCAAACTGTTGTAGACTTTTGTGATTTGTTGCTTTGTGAAACGTGTTCTAGAGACCACACTGAGATTAAAAAAAAAAAAAAGGTGCAAAAAATATATATCTTTTGTAACTTTACAACCGTCAGATGTGCAAGACTTTGTTGAACAATATGCTTTAGTAAAATACATTTTACATTATTATAATGTGCCAATACAAGCTGAACCATTTGGGAACTTCTGTGTTTTATTAAATAATTTTAAAACTATTTCGTAGCCTAGTTGACAGGCGTTATACACACGGTGCATTTCAATCAACGTGGGTTTTGTTTCACAGGGAGATTCAGGTCACTCACGGTATTTTTTTCCTCATAGCTCTCAGATCAGTTGACACGGGTTGAAACGTCATTAAAGAAAATAGTGGGTTATGGCAACATTGCAGCTCTTCTTTCTTGTAAAGATAAAGTAAAAGGTTCTGTATTTTGGCATTTCTGTTGTGGGGGGGAGGGGGCTAGCGGTTAATTGTGTACGTTTCAAACTAAAATCTTATTCAGGGATATATTTCCAGTCGTTAATAAAAATACTATTAACTAAAAAGCTAAAAACTATAGATTGTGCACGTCCTTTGTTAGTTCATGTGTAAAAGTAATGAAGTTTCAAACCCTCCAGACTCGTATTGTACCTATGTCAGACCAAGAACCTGTTAACTCCGTTACAATATTTCAAGATCTTCAAATGTACTTTTCTCAGCTTCAAAAGAGTTGTACATATCATTAAGTGCTTATAATTATGGCTTCAATATAGTATAGTTTAGTTTAGTTCTGAACGGTGATTGGCCTTGAGTTGTGTGACGCACAACTGCTTTGGACACTGTTGATTCTGGCCGGACAAATGAGGTAATGGGATGGCTCAAATAATCTTATCTGACTGCTGCAGGGTTCGCAGGTTGCTGCAGTCTCTGCTTGTTACATTTGCTTAAATTATGATTACTGCACATTTAGGTTCTCTTGAGAACACCACGTGGCCTTTTCCCGCTATCCACAATGATGAAGCACTCATGCTTGTGTGCTGTGGGATATAAACCCTTGGTCGATAATAATTACTTGATAATTATATGACAGCACCACTTTAGAACACAGTAAGCAAAGCAGCATTCATATTGCTTGACGTACACGTGACATTCGCATAATATTTGAGGTAAATTATATAATGCATGGACATGACCTTACAGCGTATCTCTCAACAATATGAACAATATTTCAGGATTTAAAAAAAAAAAACTAATGTTGGTTAATTCACGGTTATGCCAAGTTGACATTAAGTTGTACATGTGCAGGTACTATTCTTTAAAAGTGCCCACTTATTTTATCCCCAATTTAGAATGCCCAGTAATTGTTTCCCCTCACCACAGGAATTCCCCACACAGCTCATGAGAACTGAAGGTTCAGTGGTCATCCACCGATCCTACAACCAAGCCAGCTTCCTCTTTTACACCCAGAAACTCCAGAGCGGATGTCAGGGAGCTACTGGCCTCTGGAAGACAAAGGCCAGCCGTGTGGTCTAAATGATTTAGATCATAGTTTATGTTCTATTGTATATATGGCCTAGATACTTTAATGTACCAGAAGACAGAACATTTTGATAAATAAATCACAAATCAAATCAAATATATCTAATCCATTTCCGTGCTTTAATAAACCGTTCCCTTTACAAATAATTGTTTCTTTGCAGAGACGGGCAGAAACAGTAGATGAAGAAGAATATGTAGAAGAAACTTTGAAGGATGAGGACCTACTTGAAGAAAACAAATGGGAAAGTCAAGTTCATGGTGGCCAAGAGGTAGATGGAAGTACCGAAGAGGATACTGTTGCCAGCTGGAGTGACCATGAAGAAAACCTTATTAATAATAACGAAGAGGGCATCAACAGGGCATCAGAGGAGCCCCCTCAGGATACACCAGAGGAGCCCTCTCAAGAGATGTCAGAGCTCGAGGAGGAGGAAAGCAGAAAGGTGAGAAAAAACGTATTCCAGAAGGTAAACAGCACTTGTGACCTCATGCCTCACAATGCTCTGTGTTTAAGACGTACTGATTCAAAAGTAATTTTATTTCTTATAACTATTATGTATACACTCACAGATAATCATAATATATGTTTTAGAGAACAGCTTTGTCTTTTAAATGGCCTAATCCCTCATATTTCAATGTTGTAACAGTCCCTTACAATGACTGACTATTAATGAAAAAGAGAAAACAGCAATAAGATACAATAAGATGTTCTCCAATAGTGGGGTCAGTGAAATAACATTAAGGGCATTCTCCAGTTGATGTAAATACAAATTTCAAAACAATTGCAACTGTACTTAAAAAAGACATTAACTATGTGTAGTACACACGATGCAGCAACAATAAGTGGTAAGATTATTTAAATGTTAAGGAGGTATTTTTAATGATTTAAACAGCAGCCACTATTAAACTATATATTAATCATTCTGTTTAACATTACTAAAGTTAGTCAACTTTTTTATATTTTTTAAACGTATTTACAATTACCTTTTTATATGTGAGCTGTAAAATGTAGTGCCTTTTTTATAGGGAAAACATTCTTTAAAAAAAAGTTAATACTTTCAAAATGCTTTAAGAACTACAGCTAAATTCGCAGAGCACTGTAGAGTGCTAGCTTCCTTTGTCTTCATTCCAGAAGATCACTGTATTACCTGGATTACAATATATAAATCCAGAATTGCTTCTGCGTTGTTTTACCATTTAAAAATAATCAGATTAAAACTGTGAATGCACATTTATTTCTCTTCTTTCAGTCTTCCAGTCCTTTAGGAATAGAAACTCCATCCAGTCCAGAAAGCCAAATGACAAGCCCACGGAGGAGTGAAAGTGCAGACAAAACTGATGAATATGCTCTTGTGGCTTAGTGAGCCCATCAATCAGCTATATTACAGCACAACAGAAATATATCATTGGACTGAACATGCCTGAACTGCAAAACCTATAAACTACCTAGAACTCTACTATCTTGTGCAAGATAATCATCATGGGGATCACAGGGAGATATGCTATTAACATAAGCTAAGTATAGGATGTTGTAGGGTGGATATCTGTGTCTAACGAGTGCAGTACGTTAATGTATTTGTCTAATGAACGTGATAGAGCCTTAGCTAATGTCTGTCAGAGACACCAGGGAGTGATATGGAGGCTTTTTAATTAAGTATGTAGACATGGCAATGCCATACAGTAGCAGCATTATTGTGTATATGGTAATTTAACCTCCCTAGGATCTCATTTAACATAGTGTCATTTGAACTAAACGATGACTGTTATAAAACATTATGGTTTAACCTTCTATTAGGCTTCAGGCTCCTGAAAGAACAATTGCTATTAAACTGTTATATTTGGAGATTGTTGGCCAGTGACCACAGATAGTCCTGTAAGGAGGTTATAATACCTTCAGTACAGAATACAAACTGGGTATACATACTAGATTTACAAATAAGGATCGGTGGGATCAGGTTTTTTTTAAATGTTTGTCTTATCTATACATAAATGTTTCTTGTGCAAAACTTAAACTTTGCATAACTTTTCAATGGGAGCACATCATGCACCCATAAACAAAGGCTGGGCCAAATCAACTTCAAAGTTAATTAGCCATCTAGTAGAGTCTGTCAGGGCTGCTGTCTTACCCATTGTGGCAGGTTATCCAACCTGTATATATTACAGAATAGGGATGCAATTTGAATATCTAATGGACTGTTAAATTACATGTATTTCCAATTTATAGTCTAGCCTATATCTATATCTATATCTATCTATGTCTATGTGTATAGGCAGTACTATAATGTATGAGCATATGATAACCTTGAGTAAAATAAATGTTAGATATACTGGCCTCCGATTCCCTGTTTAAACTATCTAATAAAATGCCTTGTGATTGTGTTCAAAATGTATTGTGTTGAAATACACAAGTTGCCTTACTTATTTGTACTTGTTCTTGCATTTTTTAAATTATTATTACTTTGCTATCTGACTTGCACATCAGAAAATCACGGAATTTTGAAAATGCCAAATTAATTTAATGAATTGGATTATCGATTTGTGAAATAACAAGGAAGCATTGTATAAATATAACAGATGGCTTGGATCATTCTTTATTAAGATAATATAAAATATTGGAGTTTTAGATGACAACAAAACAAGCATTTTTCTTATATAGTATTTTCTTTTACAGTATTTCATGACAGAATGAAATCTCTTGATATACACAACACTGATGGACTTAGAGAGCTTTGCAAGAATAGCATGGTTTTAATCTTTTTTTCTTTTGAACTTTTTGGTTATGAAACTGTACAAGTACACAATGTTGAATTTCATCAAATCTACCTCTGCTGTTTGAAATGGAAAAAATAAATATGCAGCTAATTATCTGGCAACCTCTTTAGCTCAAAGTCACTATTCTACACATGTGTAACACAGATTTTGCATTTACTTTCTTTTAACATACCAATAGTTAATAATCATTTATTGGTATGTGCTATTGTTTGATAGTATACATTATAAAGGTTTCAGATGTATGTGTTCCTTCTTTTGTGGGTATAATGAAAATAAATGTAACAAGTTCTTTATTTACTAACAATATTCATACAAATAAATGTGAAAATAAATGTAATTCAGATCTTATTTATTACCTGTGTGCTCTCGAAAATAGTTAAAATGAAAAGCAATAACCCATATTGTATTAACTATATGGTTTAAAGTGGAAAAAAACTAGATTCTCCATTAACCCAGTCATTAATAAGCAAAATAATGTCATTAATAAAAGTCTTTGATCTTTCCACACTTGTACCAGTTATGTTTTCCCTAATACGAGTTTACCATGGTATTTTTGCACTTTTCCCATGTTTTTCCCATGGTAATACCATGTATTAACCATAATTTATCCTGGTTTACCATGTTAGTTAATACAGTTTACCAGACCTCACTGTTTTTCAAATTGCTTTGCTATACTTTACCATGCTTTCACTATGCTTTATTTCCAGGGGTTGGCACCATATCGAGTGGTGATGGACATTAAAAAAAAAAAAAAAAAAAAAAAAACAACAACGTATTTTCCATGGACAAACAAAACGGAAGTTTTTTACAATTACACACGTGTGTGTTAGACGTATTCACTGCCATGGACAATGATATCTCTTGCCACGGATATTCGTGTCTGTATATGGACAAGTTGCCGACCCCTGTTTATTACGCTTTGCTATGATTATATATATATATATATATAAGGGTTATATTGCATATAAAATGGCACCCATGTAATTTTCTCTACTTAAAAATGGTGTTGTCAAAGTATATTTGAATGTTGCTGTTACAAATCATTTAGAACTCAAATGGACCAATTATTTTGACTCCTGTGGTAGCACAAAAACAGGACTGTAATTGTGCAGGTTAATACTTTGGGTGTTTTTCATGCTTTTTAACTAAGAGGAGTAGAGAAGGTAGTATAATTAATTAATTGCTATTTGCATGAAACAGGACATAGAAAGTGGGGTCAGAACTAGGTCAGTGATCTGAAGAACAGCATGTTCAGAATTATTAAATACCTTGAAAATGACGGTGTATGAGTTTTGTCAGCAACTCTGACTAAATTTGTTTGTGTTTGTTCATGAGAAATAATGAAATAATGAAAATCATTATATATATATATATATATATATATATATATATATATATATATATATATATATATAATTTATCCCTAAATAGGGACTGGAGAGGTGGGTATAGTGGAAATTATTGTTACCTCCAGGGTGCAATGCCCTCAGCCTGTGGCTTCAGGCATTATAGCGCCTTCTCGGTAACAATAGTCTTCCCTAGGGGCATTTAATTTTCCACTGTTAGCTGAGTCTGCAGTGCATACTTGATATATGAGTCAGTCAAAATAATAAGAGACTTGTTTTGTGCGTATGAAAAAAAATCTGTAAATATTTTTAGCACGAATATGTTGAAGTCCAATTCACGGTACAGGGCTGAACTGGATATTGGACCATTTTTTGCGGTCCAATATGCATCCCTACCTTTTGAGCGCTGGATGCAGAAGCAGCTATCTCCTTTGTTTATGTCCGTGTTATTTATGTGGTGCATGGGGCTATCAGATACACCCTTTTTTTTCAGCTTCATTCGCTCCTATCGGTCTCACTCGGCCATTGAAAGGTTTTCTCAGCTTTTTCCAGAGAAAAAACGACTAGAGACCTGTGCTTTACGTCTTTTTGATTATGTCGGCCAGTCCGACATCGGACGGAAAGGGAAAATTGTAATGTCGGACCTGGTCTGACATAGGACTGCAAAGGGTTAAGATTTCACCAAAACCTCCCCAATGTATCAGCATAAAAGAATCTATAAAATACCTATTTTTACCTTTAAGATCCATTAACAAAAACTACCCAAACGCGGTACTCTTACTAAAAACAGATTTTAGCCATAAAAAAGACCCAAGTCATTCAAATTCTAATATCTAAAAGCAAATTTCCTAAAACAGCACATTGAGCTCTCCCTCCTCACTCACAGAGCACAGAGTGTCTCCCACACACCACCTCTACTGAAAGCCCAGCAGATCATTAACTACATTAAAATCGGCGAAATCCACCTTTAACCTGCTGACCACCAGCACTCTGAACAGCACAACGACATCTGCCAGCCCTGCTCCAGACAGCTTGCTCTTCTGAGACTTTAAAATGGACAATTTTGATTGACCTGTAATAAAATGAATTAAAACACATGTTCTCCTTCATTTAAAACTATAGGAGGTTCCAAAAATAAAAACAACTTAAAAGAAAGGAGAGAATCTTCGACAGCACGAGCTTCCTCAGACGGCTGCTGTCCAATTGAAACTGGCAGCTGAGGTAACCTTCACAGTTACCAAGTCTGCTTATAACAAGCAGAATTGGGCTTGTTTTTGAGAGTAGATAGTTGCAATTTGCATAAGCATCACTCTAACGTGGGTTGGGCTTGTTGCGAAAAGTAGTGCCACTTTTTTACTCTAGTGAGACTGTAACCTTCCCTGTCTGTCTCACATAAATATCACATAGTGATCCAACAAAGCAACCATGAAGAGCAAGGAGCTTTCGAAATAAGTCAGGGATAAAGTGGTAGAGAAGCACAGAGGAGAAGGGCGCAAGAAAATTTCAAAGGCGCTGATTACATCGTATAACAAATTTTTATTTATTTTTTATTCCTGGGTAGTAAGAGTTATTTGCACTGATGGTCAGACAGACTGGTATTACTTTTGCTATTAAAACGAAAAAAAAAAAGGTCTTATTGTGTACAACCTGTCTAATCTCGCCTTACTATGTATTGGGAGATTCTGTGTGACCAAGTGTACTGGCGAGTGGTGGGATGCAGACACCTCCAAATGTCCACCAAGTCACTGGACTTTAAGATTGCAGCCAACTCTCTCGCGGATGGGGGATGAGGTTCTACACTATTTCTATCTTTGCCAAGTCTAAAAAATCATTGAAGTTCTCTACTGAAGTTCTCTACTTCTCTTGGCGATCTAGTTGTAGGAATTTCAAAGCAACGAGGAGTCCGAAGCCTCACCTGCCTCTGCCTCAGTCATGTTCGCTCCTTCCCGGCTCTGAATCAGCAGCCCCCACAGCACAGGATTCCACTACTGCAGCTACAAATGGCATTGGTATCTCTTCTTTTTTTTCCAAGCTTGAAATTTTCATTGGACAAAAGTACTCACAGACAGACTTCATCCTTGACTATGAAAAGCTCATTATGTACCTGCATTATACATTGTACCCCCTCATTATTACCTTTGAAGCGTGTTTTGAACACTTCAAGACAATGGATGGCACATTTAAATTCCTGACATTTGGCATTTGCATGGCATTTGGAGAAATTTAAGCTGCTGGGTCTTAATGATCTTGACATGTATGTGACTGATCTCCAGGAAAACCCATCTTGAACTGAAAATTGTGTAGACTTAATCATAAGTTTGAAAATCTGGAGAGAGAGAGAAAGCATCTCTTTCAGAATCTGGTCAAGAATCTTCACTGAAGAAATTGCCTGCCTCATTAATTCAATCAAATGAAGCTGTTGGCTGCAGCTCTCCTTTCTTCATTTGGTTCAACATATTTCTGTGCACATCTGTTTTCTCAAATGAATCTGATATTACGTGATAAAACAAGCAGCTTGACTAATGAAACAGTGCATCATTTATCCACCTCAAAATAACCAGCTACAACCCAGATGTGGCAAAGCCTTTCGTCTTCCAAGCAACAGCAAAAGTCTCACTGAAGTTCCTGGCGGGGGCTGGCATTTGAGACATCATACCACTCTCAGGGAGTACAATTTTGGCACTTAGTAGTAAGAAGATTTGCAACCCCTGAGTTAAAGCAAAGACATTTCCAAATGTCAAGCATTTCACTGGCCTACGTTGTACCCCAGTCTCTCTTACTCAATTTACGTCATGAGAATATTCCTTGTCGCTCCATCATAACTGGTAAATACTTTTATGAGCAGGTAGATACTTGCAGCTAAAACATAAATGAAATATAACTCGACAGACACATCAAGATAAAAATAGATAAAGTGCTGCAAAGAGCAGAAGAAAAATTTGGTAAAGATACACAGTCTTAGCAGCATAACTTGTCTTAAGGCTATTATCTTTACAGTCAGTGAAAGATAATTCGTATTTATATTTAAAACATTTCTGTGACGTCCCTTATAAAAGTTTACAAAAGCATAGCAAAGCATAATAAAGCATAGTGAAAGCATGGTAAAGCATAGGAAAGCAATGTAAAGAACAATTTTTCATTTTTGCAGTTGCCTAATTTAACGTTGTGCTTTTGTTATTTTCCCCACTAGTTTAACAGAGACGTCCTAACAGTTTATTTTTTAAACATAAAAATTAATAACCATTGAGGCCTGTGCACTGATGGCAAGTCCTTCAGGCACCAGTATCTCATCAAACATACCACAAAGCATTTTGGGATATTGGAGGATACACAAAAAATTTAGTCCTGAGGTGGTCTCGAGTCTGGTTCTCGAGTACTGTATTAAACATTGCATAGTGAGGACGCAAACCGAATTTAGCACTTTAAGCCGATTTAAAGGCAACTAATGTGGTTTAAAGGGATAGTGTGGACAGAGCCTTAGTCGGACACTAATCTGGTTTACTGACTTTTATATATATATATATATATATATATATATATATATATATATATATATATATATAAATATAACTGCATAACCACATTTTGGAAGTTGTTTGCAGACCACCTTGAGTTTATAAATAAATAAATAAATAGCATAGAAAGTTGGAATGACAAAGAAACAATTACGCTGTACAATAAATTATGTTAATATCATGTCATATTAATCCACTGTGGTTAATTGCCAACATGATTAAGTGTGCTTGTTATTTTCTTATTTCACCCATCAGCTCTTTGATATGAGTCATTTTAGCATAACTTGTGAGTAACTCTGAAGCACTTACAGAAATTATTCAAGCATTGGATGCTATAGCATTGGCAAGAAGGGAAAAGGAGTAAAATAAAACATAAAAAACACACCCCCTTGGTTATTTTCAGAACATTCCCACAGGCACAGCCTGAGTCACCATTATCTTTATTCTTGGCTCAAAATACGTAAGCTATTGAGTGGCTCACTAGTTAGATGACCCTGTATAAAGAATAAAGAGATTTATACTTTTCTCACATGTAATTCTCGATAAAAGCTGATGTTATTAATAAGCTTTCCTAACAGAAGACACACAGTGTAGCACAGCTGAAAAACAGAACTAAAGCAAACAGGACTTATCTTAATTGAATAGCTTCATTAAAAAAGAAGGCTGTCAAAGTAATGTCAGCTTGGTGTTTCTGCTTGCCCCATGTGATTATAACGTCACAAGGTACATCTTGATAGTAACTTGGAAAATAGTAACAAAGGAATAAAAAATCTTTTCACCCAAACATATGTTCAATATATTGTTGTGTAAGATATTGTAGCCTTTATATGATACTACTGCAGAAACGATAATGATTAAAACTCAGTAATGGTTCAACTGAACTCAGAACAATTCAGAATGATCCTAAAGGAAAACATAAAAACAAATGCTATTATATGTGTCATTATAATTTTCTTTGTAGTCTCAGATAAAGGTTACAATATACTGAACAACATGTTTAACTAATACATGCTGAAATGACCTTGAAGGTTGTATAGCTCTACAACTTGTATATTACTGCAGGAATGGAAATAAATATAATTTCTCTAAGGAGTAGGTGAAAGATGACATCAAAGCTCACATGCATGATAGTGGCTGCCAACTGAATCTGACCCTTCTGGTCTGGCATATTTCTCATTTGTAATGTGACCCTAGGGCATAGTGACTTTCTCTTCTCACTCAGATCATGCTTGAAAACCAAGCAGGAGACATGAATAGTAGACATCTCTGTCTTGGGTATCACAGCTGCAATGATACATTATTGAGACAGTAAGAGGCCAATCTCAAGATAAAAGAAGAACTAGTATAAAAAATGAATGTGAAAACAACTGAAATGATATAGTTTAGGTTCATCCAAGTTATTATTTTAAATGGAAATAGGAAGTCTTTGTTAAAACACATATTAAATGTGTGCAATAATTAACAATGCAAGCATGTCATAATGTGAGGATCTTCTGGTTCCAACACTCCTTAGACAGTATCATTGTAACAGGACTGAGATTGGATGGGGAAGAAACTACGTCACAAAAGCAAGGACTGTAGTTTGTTTATTTATGCACACCAAAGAAACAGTATTTCAAAATAAACACATAATAAATGGAAGTATGGGTTAGAGTGTAGCTCAGTGCTATTTGTAACTAGGTACAAAGTTTTTTTCATTGAAGGCTTTCCCGTTTTTCTCCAAGCATTTCGTAATGTCGATGCAAGTTGTGAGGGAAACAAGACTTGGGGAGAGCAGATGGGATTCGAAATTGCTGTTTTTAATAACTAAACTTAAAATAAAACAAACAGTGAACCCCTGTTTGGGTCGGGGTTCACGTCAAATAATAAAATAAAACTAATGGCCTCACTCACTGCTCTTTCACTCATTTTTATCTTCTCTAAGACACTCACAGACACACTTTGGGTTCTTCTCAATGCTTCTCAGGTGAGCCCCTCACTTCCAGCCTCACACGCTGTGCCTCACAGTCACAACAACCACTCCAGTTTCAGTCTGCGCGTCTTCTCCCGTGGCTCTCTCTACTCACCCACCATGTGCGCGCACACACACACACACACACACACTAAAGATGTGTGCGGTACCCTTACAATACACATAACACTAAACAAGACATTACAAGCAAACAAACAAACGAGACAAACACATTGTCCAAGATGATACTATTGCCAGGGTTGTTACAATATTATGGTCCATTATGGGGCAAAAGTAATATTTTAGACTGAAGAATGCCTCAGATTCCTGTTCATATTTCTTGGCTTATTTAAGATTTTTTTTATTTTATTTTTAAATTAATTTTCTTTAAAATTGGTTTGCAGTGAGGTGTACGTGTATACAACTCTTGTGTGTTATGTGTCCTATGTACAGTTCTTTCATGAACTATTATGTTTGATGCTTCTAAATCCTTCTGTAAATTGTTAACTTTTAATCCTGGATTTCTTTTGCTGCTCAGATAGTTCACCTCCCTGCTGTAACTGTAATTTTCTTTGGATGTCAACTTCTTCTGTGGTACTTCTTGATTGTGGATTTTTTCCTTAGTTGTAGTTTGCTGTGAATGCTTTTCTCAAATGTGAATCCAACTCCTTTCTCTTGATCATCATCTCATGTGTTGACAAAACGTTTTTTCTTAATCAGATGTTGAAAATAATTACCTCCTTTTCTGGCTATTGACTTTATAATGCAGCTTAGTTACTGTCTAATGATTTTCAATCAATTAATATTTTTTTTGTTATTTAAATATATATTATATTTATACAGACTTTTAATGTAAAGGTGCCAATACTTCTGTCATCAACAAACATTTTATTTTTATAAAGATTGTTTGTTAAACTACCAGAAATTGTGTATTTTGGTCTTTGTCATATTAATTAGCAGCTACTGTTCACGAAATGGTTGTATTTGACATGTTGTAGGAGCTGTGACGGGGTACACCCTGCCCCTGTACATATTATGTTTTGTATTTTGTATTTGTTGTATTATTATTTAAAAACATATTGTTTAATTTATATAAAGCATTGATTGATTAATTTATTGTTAATTTGGAGACAGGCTCATGTATATAAACGAACAGCTTTGGAAGAAGTGTGTGTTTGGAGGTGGAGCGAGGGTCGAGAGGCAAAGCTTTTAAAATATAAACGATTGTTACGCATGCTGGTTACACACCAGCACAATCCTTTTTTGGTTTGGTTTTCTGTTTGTTTTATTTGTCTACTTTGGCCAATGTGCCGTTTATTTTACATTAAACTGGCACATCAGGGCATTTATTCATCTCCCAGCACTGTTGTCTGTGTTCACTGTCACTGTCCGGGTCCGACTTCACCACCAGCCATTTGTGTCGCATCCATGTCCTGTGTGGGATTAAACAACACCTCCACGTGTCTGGCCAGGGATACTGCCTGTGCAGCTTTTTTTCAAGAATAGTGTTTTTGTAGGTGGTTTTTTGAAGAAGAAAAAAAGGGACTGCAAAAAAAGAAGGGAAGATCCAAAAGAAGGTGGGGCAACAGCAGTGCGGGGCTGGTTGCAAGTCCCACCACATCTCTGCCATGCCGGATGTAGGCCTCACCTGCCTAAAAGGTGAGGAATGGTGCTGTGCCCTTGGCGAAGTTGGGCACATAGCACCCGACCAACCCCCTCTATGGCAGGAGGTGGAACTGGTGGGGGGGGGGGTATGTGACAGGGTAACACCCTGCCCCTGTGCATATTATGTTTTGTATTTTGTATTTCTTGTATTATTATTTAAAAACTTATTGTTTAATAAAGCATGCTGTTTTGTTATTGTTGTTTTTTTAGCTTGCATGGAGTTAAAGTCCCTGCTAACCCCCTGTGCAGAATGTAACCGTCTCCAGATTGATTTATTCATTTATTATTAATTTGGACACAGCCACATGTATATAAACCCACAGCTTTGGCTGATCAAGATGTGTGTGTTTGGAGGCGGGACGAGGGTTGTGAGGTAAAGCAAAGTAAAGCTTATTAAATATACAATTGCTACGCATGCTGGTTATACATTAGCACGATACTTGTTTGATTTGGTTTCATGTTTGTTTTTTTGTCTGTTTTGGCCAATGTAATGTTTTTTTTTTTTTAGTTAGTGTTCTGTTTTGTTTAAACTTTTTTATTTTACAATAAATGTATTCCTATCCCAGCACTGTTGTCTGTGTTCACTGTCATCCAGGTCACAGGTGCTAATACTTTGGTTAGTGACTAAAAAACTAGTAGTCATTATAATAACAGAACAAAATAAGCTGTTGTATGTACAAAATGCTGTTAAATAAACAGTCACAAAATCTGGGTCTTTACAGAATGGATAGAAGACTATATCGAAGTCTCATTGGTAGATATTGTATTACTGTCATGTATGACCATTATTCCAAAAATAATCCGTACTTCTGTAGGTACTTAGTGATGTTTAAACATAACTACGCCACATGGAATTCTCTGAAGAGGCAGTGATTTGTGCGTAGTTGTGGGTTGAGGCACTAAAGAATTCGGAAAAGTATGTTCCCTATCTCTGTAAGGTTCTGTCAAACCAAAAAACTAAATCGCTTCACACTCACCAATCGTTAACATTGACTTTAACCTGGCTTAGCTAGGTTGTGTTGTGGTTTGTGAGATGTATTTTATAAACACCTAATATATTGCAAGAACCTAACAGTGTCTGTAATCATCTGATTGTATAGCATTGCAAAGTTTCAGGTAGCTATTTACAGTTTGTGCTGCACATTGAGTTTACCACCATCTCCCAATCTCCACCTCATTTTTGCCCTAGCCAGAAGTCCTCACCTGAGACTTCTGAGATTCTAAGAGCAGTATATTTAATGGAAAAATCTAACAGTTAATAATGTAAAAACAGTAATATCTGAGATTATTAGAAAATATTGTTTAGTATGTTGTGAACTAAAATATGAAGTCAACACAAAACCTTTGTCCTGATCTTTACTTTACTAAATCCATACAGATAAAAATAAAAATAAATATAGACAAAATTACCTTGAGTCACAACTATAAATTAAAATAATCTGATTATTTGAGAATCTATATTATAATACATTTAAGGTTTAATTTCAGTTAGGAGAAGAATAAATCTTGGCTTCATGACCTTAGTTGCTTTCACATTACTTACAAAACTATGACTGCACAAGGAACCATTGTTGAATATTCTTCAAGAAAAATTACATTCATACACCGCTAAGAAAAAGGCATATTCAATTAGCACATCCCACAAATGCAAAACTCTGTAACTAATATAAAAATATAACTGAAGGTCCGCCAACAGGATTGCACAGCAGAAAACGTAATTACTTGTACCAGCATTGTTGTGTGTACTCCACAATTCAAGAAAATGAATAGTCACATGTCTGTTAAATAGATTTTAGAAAAGCAATTTTCTTTTTAGAAAATAATGTTTTCTCCTTATGGTTACTCTATAATTAACATGAAAAGAATCTCATTAAAGACCTCAGTAAAAATATTTTAGTTACTCTAACAGCAATGTACTATGGAAAAAAATAAACTAGTTCCACAAGCCTCATAGAATAAAGAAAAACACAGGGTTAAATCATTAAAACAGGAAAACACTAAGTTTTAATATTTTGTTGTTTCCAAGCCATGTGTACATTTATCCTTATTATAATATGTAGAAACTCTCAATATTGAAACTGATCATATCTATCTTAACACTAGAAGGACCAAGGCGGTCATTTTGACTGTTTTTGGAATTTAAATTTAAATTACTGTGAGTGTGTTTAACCCTTTGTGGTCATATGTCTGACCAGGTCCAACATTACAATTTTCCCTTTCAAGTCCAATGTCGATTTTTCTCCGGAAAAAGATGAGAAAACCTTTTCAATGGCTGAGTGAGACCAAGAGGAGCCGAATGAAACCGCAAAAAAGGGCGTATCTCATAGCCCCATCAACTACAGAGATAACATGGACATCTAAAAAGAGGTATGTGAAAAACACAGCGAACTAGGGGATACAGCAGATACAGTACTAAGTGTCCTTTTGCAATTCAATGCCTTTTAAACCTGTTTTACTCTGAAAACAAATATTTTAAACAGCTTGTGTAAAATAAACAGCACATGTGAAAATAATTTGGACCTGATGCGCCTGACAAACGCTGAAGAAATTGTTCATTGCAAATTATATAGGCAAGAAAACTGAAGAAATATCAGTAACTTATAAAATATTTGGAATGCAGAAAACTATCGTGCCTTTGATGAGAAAGGTTAAGAACTGTGAGCAATAATCATTGGGATTATAACCCATTGTCAGTTACAGTAATTCACTATAATTTTCAACATGTCATATTTGTATAGTTTTAATTATGCTTGCTGCCACAGCATGACCTACACGTCACCCAGGAAACCAACAGATGTCATTTAAATAATTAGCATAAATATATGTTGTAATATTGAAATAATTAATGAGCTTAGTTCCACTTAGCCAATCAGAAGATACCACAGGGAGAAAATACCATGCTGGATTTCTGTTTACAGGACCATACAAATGATAAAGGGTGGTTTAAAATGTGCTTGATGTTATTAAATATTTTACCATAATCAGAAAATAAAAGTATGAAAAGATCAGCGTTGGAAAGTTGCTTTGATGGTAAGTACTGTGTGGTTCTATTAACAATTGAAACCTTGCATTCAGTTTTTGTCCCACCTGAAGCAATGCTGGAACATACACTAAACGTGTGTGTAAACAACCCCTATACCCCATGCCTGCCTGTTTCTTTAATTTTGTTCATAATGGAGCACATACAGGCAGAAATATATCTAATCAGAGAAAAGTTTCATGTAGTAAAACCTCATATTGCCCAATGCCACTTTAAAAGATAGCAGAATTAACTGGTTTACTCGTAAATACATTGATTCTTTAGTGTAAGGCAGAGATTTGGACTTATCTGGAACAATGGTCATTGCTCCCATTCACGCCATAGTTCCACACAAGCATTTCATGTTTTAGACAAATAGTAGAGAAAGACGACACGTTGTAGGAGTAATAAATGTAGAATGACTAGTCTGAGGCATTTGTTCTTTGATTTACCCCACTAGAGCTACTTGTTTTTCACATGTTCTTGTCAAATATGTGGCATTAATTTTAGTAAGTGTCCCACTAAGTGCCGTGGTATTCCAAATATTCTTAACTTCCCATTGAGAACAACTAGGTGGGATGTGTTTTCTGTAGTTTATCCACCAAACAGTGGTGAATACCAAGACTTCTCTTCATGGAAAGCTAGATCCTTAGTGGGGGAAAAACATATGCATCAAATACACCACCCTCAACTCAGTCCAATCAATGGATAACGTTTTATGTACCTGGGCACTGTGAAACAAGCAGTGACTTAAGCAAAGGGTCTGAGTGGGGTAAAAAGACACATAAATGGCCCATACTATAATTATGCATTTATTTGACTCTAGTTTTTTTAAGATTATGTTTTTTTTTTATTTTATTTTTTTATGCAAGTGCATGTGTAATTTTCTCCTTCATCAAGGGAGCTGATGTTTAGTGAACAAATTCATGGCTAATGTGAACATTTAATGTCAGGTTTCAGAAGAGGGTTGAACGTTTTGCACTTTTGACAGAGTGACTGGTATTTTACACTCTCCAGGAGTCGGAGCCTTTGTAATTGGATGGGCAGAAGCTTGCAATTCTGTTATTCTCTTTTTGGATTTCTGCTGCAGGTATCTCTCCTCTTTCGAATAACTCTTGGCAAAAGCAGACATCACCAGACAAGCTGCCATCATGGTTCCTCCAATGCAAAACAAAATGGCGCCCGCTAGCTTGCAGATTTCGAGAGCTCTGTTAAACTGCATTGCATGTTCATCCACAAAAAGCAATTCATCTTCCCCGAATGCTTCAATTTTTGAAGGGACGGTGTAGCCAACTGCAATTACTATCAAGCCAACTAGCAGAATGACAGAACTGGTTATGAGTCCAACCTAAAATAAAAACACAGGGTTAAATCATTAAAACAGGAAAACACAGTAATACAATAATGACTTGGGTCGGTTATTGAGGAGTTTGGTGATAAAACAAGTGATCAGGAGAGGATTTATCAGTATGCATGTCTATAAAGAGGTATGTGAAAAATACAGCAAACAAGGATACAGTGGATACAGTACTAAATGTCCTTTTGCAATTCAGTGCCTTTTAAACCTGTTTTACTCTGAAAAAAAAATTTAAACAGCGTGTGTAAAATAAACGGCGCATGTGAAAATAAATTGGACCTGACGCACCTGACAAGCGCTGAATAAATGGACTGCAAAGAGTTAAGATAAGGAGTTGTGTTTTCCTGACTTTTCCTAAATATATGTAGCAATTCCCCTGACAAAGAACTAATTGCTTAGATGTACAAATTAGCGAGATTAAATGCTGTCATATCTATAACGACCAGGCATGGTCAAATTGACTGACACACATAAAACATTATAACAATTAAATGGTATTATTTATGAGTCGCGGCTTGCAGCTTTATTGAGTCTGTATCAGTTCGCATTCCTCAAGTGAGCTGTCTGTTGACATTGCTATTGTTTCAATGAGCCTCTGATAGCCCATCAATCAGCCTTGAAAGCTCATGGTGCCAGACTGTCTGTCTGAACTGGTTACTATAAGTCACATGTTTTTTAAGCAATTCAGTGTTACCCCAATACACACTGCAAATGGATTGCTAAAGAAGCCAGATAGAAAAGAGTGTTTTGAATTACTGCAAATTTTACTAAGATTCAAATGCAGCAAAGACAGAAAATGTGGTAAATGCACTGCATATTTTGAAAAGCAGTACTGGTCTGATTTGTGCCAAGCACTCAAGAGTTCGTAAAACATTCTGTTCAAATGTTTATTTATTCATGTCATTTCAATTATAGTATGTCTGTATAGAAACGCATAGCTTCAGTTGTGTATATGCGCGTTGTTACTGAGGCAATATAAACCCCTTTATTTAAAAAAACTGATACTTATTTACATCGTTTCAGTTGTACAGTCTTGTATGTACATGACATGCCTGCATATACAGACATTCATTTTCAAATATTTGTTTATTACATTTTTTTCCTGTTTTTTGAGGATGCATGTTATGTAATGTCTGTATACAAACACATTTCTGTTCAAATGTCTGTTTATTTACAATGCTCCGGTTGTGTAGATGCTTTATATGACGTTCCTAAAAAAAACTACAACTTATATTCAACTGTTTGTCCTTTCATTATAATATTTATGTTGTTTTTAACAAGCCAGTCAAATTGACAGGCCACGGTTGTTCTAGGTATGCCTATAAACGCGGTCATTCTACTGTTAATTAGGTGCAACTGTATTATTTCCAAAACAATAAGTGTCTACCAGTATAATGACATTTCTGTTGATTATTAAGAACAAGACAACACCACGTGAAAAATAAGTACTGGTAGTAGGTTCTTTTTTCCTAGTATGCAATGCCGCATAGACACACATTGGTGATTTAGCCATTATGGCTACTCCTTTCTAGTAGTATTCTAATAAAAAAAGTCTTGCATACAACATGTATGCCTGTGTGTGTGGTTGGTTTACTATTCTGGGAACACTCACAGCTTGGTTATAATACCTATTCTTAGTAAGAGGCAATTATTATGAACTTCACTGTACAATAATAAATAAAATATTAAATTCATTGTTTACTGGAAATAAAGAGAAAAAAAATAATATATGGCAACAAAGCCGTGATCTTTTCACTTAAACTAAGCAGTTTTGTTTTTTTAAATACTAAAAGAAAATAAATTCAATGACAAATGTTGAATCTTTTTTAGTGTCTTCAACCATTAATTCTGGGTCCAAGTAAATCCTATATAATAATACATAATACATTTTATTTCATTCAGTCAACTGTTTTGTTAAAATATAATCTACAATATACAGCACATCTACCATAGTTTTGTTCATAGCATGTTATAACGCTTTGAAATCTGGCCTATTTAAAATTAAGCACTGCCATTAAAAGCCAGAGGGATACACATTCTTCACCAATAATTCATTTCTTCAGGGAAGTTGAGGTTGGAATCTGCAAGAAGCCTGTTGGTGTTTCCCCAATTTGTTATCCAACTGTCGATTGAAAAACATGTCCTCCAAGAACTAATGTAGCAATGATTGCTGTTTTTGCCAACACTGTGACTTGCTCAACATTACCACATATCTATTTTGTATACCTTGATATATTTATAAATTGAGTAAGTGATCAGACAACAGAACTGGTCTTTATGGCAGATTGTACCAAGGTTGCAGCTTGTCCTTTAAACTATTTTGTTCAATTGACAGAGTGCTATTCTAAGTATCTATGCATGTGGTACTATAATTGGTAGACTCCATACCTTGCACACTGTACTGCAAATTGAATTACTGCCAAATAAATCCATTTAAAATAAGCCTTTCCATGATTCAGTTAGTATTTTCCGTATTAACTGAAATGCAGGCCATGTATTATTATAATTCTATATAGTTTGTTTTTAACAGTTTGAACCAGGGTGTTTCTCATCAAGGCTGTTGATGAGGTTCAGGAACACAAGGCAACAATTTATAATAATTCCTGATTTTGCCTCTGCACAACCCCCCTGTATCTGTGAAAAAGACTTGGCCCAGGTTCTCATATAAATAATTTAAAACTTTACTTTTGGAGTTGATGTAAAAAGTAATGTCCTACCTTCCAGAGAACAGAGCTCCACCTGCTTGGTGATCTCTGAGTCTGAAAATCTTCGTCATATTCCCAGATTGATGCGGTGCAGTTCTCGTAGAACTGATGCAAGTACGATCGAACCCCATAGCGCCGATAGTTGCTCTCGGCAGCACTGTGCACCTGATCAGCATGCTCCGACCCACAGATCTCTGAGCAAGAACTCATCCTCCACATCTGAAACACAAATAAAATGTTCAAAGGTATTATTTATCCATCATGCGGCACCTTTTCTCAAATGGTTACTGAACACGCTGTAACTTTACTTAGCACGTCATTAAATCAGGTACTTTACAAATGGTAATGTTTTATATTGTGCACTGGAATAGTAAAGGAGGGTTAAGATCCAGAAATACATACTGCAGTGAATACAGTATGTAAATACATATCTTTATCAAATTAGATTGGTTAAAACCTCATCATAGGAGCAAAATTAGGTTGAACTATTGCCCTAACATCCTTACACCACAAGGCAATAGTCTCCCTCTGACGTGTGATTGGTTCACATCACTGTCAGTCCCACCTCCACTCCTAACAACAAGAGAAAATGGATAAATGATAAAAACTGCTGAACAGAGACATACTACAACAGCAAGAAGATAACTTTGATAACTATGCGGTACGAGCTTCAAAAACATTTTCTGTTATTTATTTATGTTATTTAGTTATTTGCTTATGATGTATCAGACGTATCACACACACACACACACACACACACAAAGTGAACACCAATTAATATGTAAAAAGGCATTTTCATTAGAAATTAAAATAAAAGGATGAATGTATTATTTTTGTCACGGTATTATATAGACACAATATTCTTATTTTACCAAAACATTACAGTATTTTATACTATTTTATACATTGTTCTTCATCTTTAATAAAAAAATCTATCTGAGTAAACACACAGATCATTTATGAGTATGTTAATAAAGTACAAATGGCTCAAAATTAATCTCTATAGTGCCACTGTCATGTTTTGTTCTTTTGTTTTATGCCCATTCAACTTATGGATGAATTGATGTAAAAAATGTACTATTGCATTATCCATAGTGGCAGAGGATATCATGTCACAATTACTGGAACTTGCAGTGGCTCTTAAATGACCCAAAATTTTTAACCCCCAGCAAGTTTCCATGTTAAAAACAGAGCAACTCACAGAGTCAGATATTTACAAGTGCTTTGTTTCTTCTTTTTTTTTGCAAGGTTACAAATTGTACACTGGAGAAAATGCTTATTGAATCCATTGCAGTTATGGGAGGGCAGGGGATGGGGTGATAATGACAATATTTCGTCATATGATTATTAAGCCTACATATTTTATTTGTGGAGCTTTATCCATATATCCGTAGTTGATATTTATAGATACTGTAAAAGTATAAGACAGAAAAAACATGAAATCCATTCTATCCCATGATATGCTTTTCAAAATGCACTTCAAAGTATAGTGGCCTCCTAAGTCTAAAGAACAACACACATTTATCCTGTGTAGACTGTAAATATATACCACTTTTTGAAAACATAAAGTGATACTAATTTAGACTAAGCAGAAATAGCTTTCAAGTTATAACGCTTCTATGAGGGTTTCTTACACTGATAGCAAAACGTATTACTTTGATTATGTTGTCATTAAATAACCAGTCACTTGTGCTTTATTTACCTACATCTTTGGAATAAAACATAAAACACTTGAGGAGACAGTGCACTGACATGCTTCACCGACTCTGCATGGCCGCTAGTAATAGAAATCAATTCATCCTCTATTCTGTAAATTAAAGGCAATGGAAGAAACATATATTTGCCCCAAGGTTGAATGATTTCCTTTCAGGATCAGCTCTAAAAAGCAAACACATGTGCAAGTGAAAAGCATTTACCACGCAGCTTTATATAAACAAACTGAGACTTGAAGGTCAAACCCAGTTGTCTGCCTTTCAAATACACTTTGTACTTGATATGCTTTATGGGGATTATTCATATCAGATCCTGTGACCGAATTAAAAAAAAAAAAAAAAAAAAAAAAGAATACACATATGTAATGTAGTTATTTCATGTGGTTATTTCACCCCAACCATTAATGTAAACCAAGAATTAAGCAGATCGATTTATGCAAGCAAATTGCTCCTTTGGTATGGAATTGAAACTGCGATTACACATAACACAGTACGTTGTGTTAACATAAAAGGCTCAAATATTGTTGAGATGTGTTATTTAAATTACAACCGCACTTGCATTATGTTTGTTTCGACATTATCATACAATTCAAACTTTAACAAAACAAACAAACAAAAAACCACATAAAGCGATATATCACAAATGTTCCAAAGCAAACCACAGTTTTACCATCACATAATACAAGTATGCACTGTATGCTTAACAATGCACATACAGCTTAGCATTAGCTATTCGTAAAGTATTTAATATAATTTGTGTTGCATACAAAAAACCCGCAGTGTATCTTTCTCGGTTAGTATGAAGCCAACATACCCCTAAACACGTTTCACAAATAACATCCATAACACTGTCACTGAGCAATTACATTACAGTAAAGCATTTCAAAAACGTTAATATTGAAGGATGTTACCTGACATAACCAGCTTACTGCCTGGAGAGTGATTGCTGGCCACTGCTCTCTCACATAGATCCCATCACTAAACGTCCGCTGCCTCAGAGAATCAATGTACTGTATTAGTGTACATTCATTTATACACCCGGCTACGCAGGCGCAAACATGCCTTGCCAGCTCAGCGTGGGTGGACCCACAATAAAGTCAAAGTGTAGCGGAGTTGTGTACAGTACTTGTAGTCAAGTCATGTCTGATTAATAATGTACTGCGTTTGCAGTACAGCATGCGATTAAAGGTATTTTGGGAACAGTTGATGTCTTATTTTAGGCACGTCTGTCTGATTATGTGTCTAGATATCTAAAAGGAAAAAAAGGACTTGTGTAAATGTAAAATGTGTTACTGCGTTTCATACAAAATCACATGCTATTTTTCTTTCATAAGCTGTTACAAGCACTCGGCATAGAAAACAAATGCATAACTCATCAATGAAAACAGTGGCAGCATGTAATCAAGCTCAAAACCTGAAAAATAACTTAACATTAGACCATGCAGTCTTTGCATTGTCTGGCATTGTGATGCGCTTTTGTGGTCTTCTCCACGGCAACCAACAGTCTTATGTTACAGCACCAATAGAAAACTATTGTAAGGAAAACAACATTATGTCAGTTAAACTGTCCCAGCATGCATATTACACTAAAGCAGACCTGCCGCCCCGCCCGCCCTCCGGCCACAAACAATGTAAGCTCTTACGTTATTTGCTTTGTTGACGCCAAAGCCTATTTATAATAATAATAATAATAATAATAATAATAATAATAATAATAATAATAAACACATATCTAGTTGTGACTGGGCAGAGTCCTGTCATTTTTAAACAGGATTCAGCCTTCGACTCCTTTGATTGGACAACGTGTGTGCACATGGCCTACTGTTCAAACCCATTTGCCTAGTCGAAGATTAATATATAAATTATGGCCTCAGCTAATACTAGCAATACAGGAAAAGGAAAAAAGAAGTACAAAATCTGAAATTTTTTCATTTGTTCTACTGCCGGCTCCTGACCCAAACAGTGGCGCCAATTCAACAAAAGCCTGGGGGAGGCAAAGTTAAAACCTGATTACTTAGTGGTACTCATTGGGTTTCATCAGAGAAAACACCTCATGCTGGGTTAATCTTATATATAGTATATTTACCACAAGAAGGTAAAACATGACTTCTTTGTACACGTTTAATAAACAAAGCAGCGATACATCAACATGTCACACGCGAATAATAAAACAATAACAAAACTTCAACACAACACCACACGAACACAAATGTTTAACAAAATGAATACCCTTGTGATAGAAAGCTGTATTCTCAAGCCAAATCCACCGGCAACAATTCATGCAAGATCATAATAACGACAGATATAAAGTTAAAAATATACAGCTTTCTTCCCCTGTCAATTCTTGAATTGTAATATACTGTATTCAGCACAACTGAGCTCCAAGGTAACCAGACTGCATTTAATTGCTGTTTACATGTATTTCAGTCCTTCAGCTACAGGCAGCTGTTCAAACTCCACAGTAACAAGGCAATAATTAAACAATGTAACAAGATTTGTGTGTGTGTGTGTGTGTGTGTGTGTGTGTGTGTGTGTGTGTGTGTGTGTGTGTGTGCGCGTGTTTCACTTGCGGTGTGGAAACACTGGTTCTGAGGCAAGAGTACTGGTGAATTGGGTGTTTTTACTCACAATGCATTTCGGTCCATGCCTTGTTTTTGGATACACACAGTGAGTTAAACAGTGGCCAAAATTTTCCTCGCAGAGACACAAACATGGTGCACAATATATGCAGTGAAGTAGAAAAATAAAAACACTTTTCCCTATTAAATGAAAACAAAACCCTAGCTCTTCCTTGAGCACTAACTAAATGTATAAATGTTCTTTAACAACAAGGCTGCGAAATTATCTATAAAGCATTAGTATGATATATAATAAACAGCACACACAGTTTTTATACACAATATTTCTTCTTGGCAGATATTATTTACAAAATGTACAGCCACTTGTATGTTGATGTTTTGGGTTGAAAATCCTTGACCCAGTCAGATGATAGATCAATTAAGCAAAGCATATTGATTTCTCACATATTGGCAAAATCAGTCACTAAAACATCAAAATCAAATGTTTTAACTAATTGTTGTTCAACTGCCATCGGCATTAAATGGCCAAGTCTTTAATCTCTATAGTTGTCCTGGTGTAGGTTTTCACTCTCTTCAAAAGAGAAGAATCTTTCATTGGTAGCTGTGGTGACTGGCAAGGTAAGGGAAATTTTGATTACCTTCAGAACTTCTGAATACGCCACAGGCAATGTCTGCAATTTGTTAAGCAATGTGAGAATGTCGCAGTTGTAATGAATGACCCCTACTGGCCGAATAGGCACATTGTATGTGTGCACAAAGACATAACTACAAACCCAGCTAGGGAAGATTCCCCTTTAGCGAAACTGTAGCGTGTCTGCCGTTCAGCGGTCAACGGTTCACATCCAGACCACAGAGAAAAAAAAAAAGTGGCGCCCGACTAGTGGTACGACTCACACGGAATGTGTAGTTTCATTGCTGAGTTCGGATATATGTTGTTCTACGCTTGAGGACAAGCTTTCTCTAAGCATGGGAAATATGTAATGAGTGACCCCTACTGGCCAAATAGGCATATTGTATGTGTGCATAAAGACATGACTACGAACACCACTAGGGGGGATTCCCCTTTAGTGAAACTGTAGCATATCTGCCCTTAGTGCCAAGGGTCAACAGTTCAAATCCAGAACACAGAGAAAATAACAAATACATTTTTAAAAGTGTTACACAGTCCTCTGCATTTGATAGCCCGAATGTAAGCACACTTTTGCCACACAGGTTTGAGATTTCAAAACAACCACATCAATGTGAGTGCTGTACAGTTTCAAAAGTTCTTCCATTTTTTCGACATCTGTGAACTTAGGCGACTTCTTATCTAACAATTCCTATTGAAAAAGTTTTTCATTATCTTTAAAACATCGACTAAATCCATCAGTGAAGCGATCAATAATTGCATAGTAAGCCTGTCTCATCTTGTTGTGAATTCTGGTTGGCCTGTCATTCTTGTTTTGTTGTCTAGTATTGGAGTTGGTAAAATAGTCTGCTAAGAGCTTTGACACTGTGAATGCTTGTTGGTCTGGATGTAGATGTAGAAGTGCCAAGGTTGAAATAGATTGCAAAACCAACACTTTCAGCAAAGCATTTTGCTTTCGCCAGTGAAGCTTCCCATTCTGACTCAGATTGTGCTGTATGCAGCTGATTGCCAGTAACTTTGATCAAGTCTGTTGTTCGCAACAACACAAGACCACTTTGTGCAGTTTCTCAAAGAGTGCATTTGTTAGGCCCAGCACCTTTTCCAGCATGTGAAGGTAGAGGATGGTGGCAGATTTAATCTAGTTTTCAAACCAGTAGCCTCGGCAAAGCTGTCTTTTTGCAGTGAGATAGTTGCTTGCAGTACAGTCAGAATAGCTTTGTAACGCAAAATGATCATGTTGATTGCTTTGTACCAATACAGCCACCATGTGTTAGCAGTTTTTTCTAGATGAAGAACAGTTTGTTTGAAGTATTTCTGCACCTGTACAAACAACTCATGCCTTGTGTTATTGTTTGCTGTGAAGTTATACAGTGACTGCTCTACACTGAAAAACTCAAAGATCTGAGATATCTGAAATGCTTCTGACAAGCACCAGGTTCAGTTTATGTGCATAGCAGTGAATATATACAAGATGAGGTGCGTTTTCCTTTATTTTTGCCTGCACTTCAATTTGCACATCCACTCATTACACTTGCACCATCGTAACACTGCCCTACAGAAAACTGGAAATCAAGTCCCATACTGCAAACTTTACATAAATAAAATTTGCTAGGGAATCAGCACTTAGGTTATGCATGTGGTATGTGCCTATAGCTCTTTCTTTCACATAACCTTCATGAACATACCTAATTTTAAAGCAAGTTGCTCCTTCTTCGCTAGATCCTTTGTCTCATCAACTCAAATTCCAAAGAATTTTACATCTTGAATTTCAGCAACGATTGTATTTTGTATTTGGGCACCAAATATCTGAATCAGGTCGTTTTGGTACTCGTGTGATGAATAATGTCTGCACCTTTGCTCCTTTTTTTTTTGCTAAGGTTTTCAGTGGTCTCAGAAAACACATTTAACTGTTCTACAAAGTCTCCTCTATTGTCAGATGTACCTGATTCCTTGTGCCGTCTGAAAGGCAATCCTTTCGGCCAAGAAAACTTGCTGTGTTAAGAAGAGCTTTAACATGAGCTCAGTTTTCTTGGACATCTGCTGACCTCCCTGTCGATAGCTGTGATGCTATAGATGTTTTATCACCCTAATATATTGCATGATACTCCGACCATGCAATGATTGAGCTTTTATGACAGCTACTTTCTGTATGTTGCCTGAAAACAGCATGCATATCCTTCCACTTAGAAAATCCTTTCCTACATTTTCTCCTTTATTTAAAGAATGCCCTGCAAAATGACTGCAAGAAAAGCAATAAACAGCATCTTCTTTGATAGAATATCCAGTTCACTTGTAAACATGGTTGAAATGCAGCGAGAATCTACGTCTCTTTTTGCCTACAGGAAAGCTCTGTACTCTTGGCTGCACAGGAGAGTCACTTTTATCTTTACTTGCATCATTCACTGTAACTTCTATAGAATGTGTTGGAGTCTCCACGATGGTAACGGCAGCTAAATCTATCAAAACATGTGCTCATTTCTCCTTGATGGCTTACAGGAAAGGCCTCTGCGACAGCATTGCTCTCATTTTCAGATTTTTCTCTTCTACTTTTCATCTGACAAAAACTATGTAAGGTACTTTGTAAGGTACATTTTTAAAAAAACAATATAAACAGATTTATTAATTATTTCAATAGCTGTGAGAATAAGATTTGACCTTGGCTCTATATGTAACAGTACAGAATCATTATCGAAGATGTTGCGCACTTTAGCCAACCCAAAACCCCACCAAGTTGGCACCACTGCGGCTCTTAAACCAGTGGTTTTCAACCTCTCAATTAGGCCTTCCAGTGTTTCCAGCCGGGACCATCCAGTCCAGTGTACCAGTAGTGTACAAGCTAAAGCCCAATTCGCACTGAACTAAAAATCACCACATAAACAAGTGGTTTTGGAATTTTTGCCAACATTGGTAAAATTTAATCCCATGTGAATTTCAAATTCAGACGTCCTGTGTCTTTTCACACCCATGGGAATCGACCATGTCAGTGTTATATTACAATTGATAAAGCATTTCCGGGGTATTCGCCTCAAAATACCAGCCTTTGCAGTAAACCATAATATAATACTACAATTGACAGATTTAACAGTTCAGTAAAACACAATGACTGGGCATAACCAAAACGGGCAAAAAACTAAACATAATTGGTGACTTACGAAATTAATGCTTTTAACGGTGCATTTGAAGATATGTATGGAAATACATATCACTCAAGGACGAAATGGTTATTGTAGCCTTTGAAAAATAGGTTTTTAAAAAAAAAATAGATTTAATTGTGTCATTAAATAAATGCATGCAATTATCATAGACATATGGTACTTTTTAAAAGCCACTAAATGGACAGTAATGACATAATAAAAATGTATGGACAAGACACACACTGTGTTTAGAAATGTATTATTTTTCCACCTGCGATTGCCAATACTAACCATCGACCAGACATTGTCTTGTGGTCTGGATCAGCACACCTTGTTCATTTGGTAGAGATAATAGTGCTGCGGATGAGGCGTATGAGAGGAAGAAGCTTCGGTATGCTTAACTAGCTGCTGACGTGAACAACGTGGATGGAGAGTCCGGGTTTACCCAGTGGAGGTGGGTTATCGAGGATTTGTGGCACACTTTACAACTCAGTTTCTCACAGATGTCGGGTTCAGTGGCCAACAGTTGTGTCGCACAGTGAAGAACTTATCTGAAGCAGCAGAAAGGAGCAGCAACTGGCTATGGTTCAGACAGAAAGATTCTGGCTGGGGATCTCAAGCACAATAGAAAAAAAACAATGCTGATATATGTAAGTAAGCTGGGCTGAGTTGAGTCGGGGATGGACAGGGGTGATGCTGGGATGCCAGAATCACTGTCAAGCCCTTTTGAGGTGCTGTGGACTAGTCGACGAAACACAGAGGACGGAAGGTGCCCACTTGGAGACCCCAGAGATGTGCCATACTTAGCTCAATCCAGACGGCTATCATGCTGATGCGCTGGGGAGACCGCACTGTGGTTGATCCCCGGAGCCAGCATTGCAGCTGTTGTGTGTGCTGATGCACTGGGGAGGCAAAATAAGCTGATCCCTGAAGCCAGCATTAAACTTCAGCCATCAACACCAGGCAGAAGGCTATCTACATCATCAAATGGAAAGAAATGCAAATGGATGGAGATGCAATTGGATCACATTAGTTTAATGTAAAGCTACGACTTAGTTGGTGCTTATCTTGGCGAGAACCAAGGTCAAATCAGCATGTTTTAACATCTACTCTCATGTAATGAAAATCATAATCTTAACTTGTTCAAAAGAAGTTTTATGCCTCTCTTCCCTGTATCCCCCATATTGGTGTGGCACATCTAAAGTATTAGAGGTTAGAGTATGTGTTACAGATCCCTGTTGTTTACAATTTTTGGTCTAGCCTCTGCTCATGTCCTGCAGGACTTAACTTACAGTATGCATGAATACATAAAAAAAAAATTTACACTGTAAACACAATTTATGTATTATTGTTTTTATGTACAAAATAATAATCCTTTAATTGGAAGACACTGCTGTCCAAAGTATGATTTCCCCGATGGTTAAAACAATAGAAAGAATAATTCCCAGATTTAATGAACAGCAATGAAAGGTATTTTGAAAAATAATAGGCTGTTACAGCTTCTCCAACAGTGAACTGATGTGCAGACACTTGTTTTTGTTGAGCTGGTGATGGACTATTAGTCATAGAAACCATTTTGATCTATTGGTATAAATAAAACTGCAGCTGCACTCAATTCCTATTGGACAATGACACATTGGCCTATTTTTATACTGAGCATAAAAAAACTCAATTTAATTTATACTGGTTCACAATGTGCCACATATTATTTGTATTTCATGTTTTTCAGAAGGGGAAAAAAAACTATTTGAACCCTAGTTCAGTGACAAGACAATTGTGTAGACTGTGTTTTGGTAAACACAAATCAATGTCTACCCTTTCTATCTAGCTTCCTGTTTTCCGTGAACCACTGTCATCCCTGTTGTCACAGCAACAGTGTAGTGAGGCTTGCAGCTGTATCACAACACCTGTTGATGCATCTGTTACACTGATAATGAGTTGCAGGCATCAATACACAAAAAACTGTCTATACCTACAAAACTGCAGTCCATAGTGTTTTTTTTTTTAAATATATATTTGTAAGGGTTATACTGTACTACTATCGTCAAAAATATTTCAGATTTGTCATTACTTTAAAGTAAAGAAAAAAGAAAACGCTTTTCCATGTCATTATTATTGTTTTCTTAAAAAAACAAACAAAAAAAACACCTTAAATTTACCTAGACTTACCTTGAACTTCTATTGATTCGTTGGGTACCTTTTCACTGAATAAAGACCTGAATAATTAGTCCTCAACATTTTTTTAAATAAAGAACAAGGATGACATATATATATAAAGAGAAAAACAGAATCCTATTTATAATCATGACATATCATTTACTGAACAGTCTGTATATGATGGAGTCTGAACTACCCATACAATCTATCATTAAAAAGAGTCTGAAATACCAATCAAAAATGCCTCCTAACTCATTTTTTAAAATATCAGCACTATATGAACTTACCCCGGTAACTGAAAAATGTATAAAATGAGGAACATTTATATGTAGGTGGTTGTGGCAAAGTGGCTAGTGGAGGGGAACAGGTATAACGGTGATGCGATGCAGGAGTGACAGGCAGACAACAGTTTCCAGTGAAAAGGTGCTTTTATTTATAATCCAGGTCTGGTGACCGTTAAATAATAAATCCCCGGCTATACACAACAATGTGTAAAGCACGGGGATAGCAATAATACAGACACAGTCCCGAACAAAACGAACACACGGTCACCAGTCCTGGGTGAGTGCAGACGTGCTTGTGGTGGGTGAAGACACTGTATTTCGTGACGGTTCCGTGCAGTGGTGATCCGGATTGTGCTGACCCTGGTCGACAGCTCCGGACAGGTGAGTTAACTGTCTGGTGGTGCAAAACGCAGACAATTACAAACAAACACAACAAAACACAACACGCAGTTCTCTGTAACAACGAGAGCTCCTCTCTCGCTCCTTCTCTCTCCGAACATTTACCCAAACGAAGGAAAAGACCAGCGTTACCCTGGCCCCTATATGTAATCCCGCATGATATCGAGATAAACGGTTGCAGCTGCCTTATTACTTGCAGCTGCCTCTCGTTTATCTCTCAAATCAATACGGTCTTACAACAGAGTCGCGCTTCCATCCAGGCTGACCCACTTCCCTGACCCGGAAACGAACTGTCAGGCCAGCCCTTCCAGATGCTTCTCCTCCCGTTCTTTAGCGCCCTCACAGGTTGGGAGGAAGATTCATCACCAGAACTCATCTTTCCGTCACATATCCCACCGCTCAGAGTGGAGCCGAAGGAACACTCGGCTAAATCTACCTTCCCCATTACTCCCCCCTCCCGGGAAAAATAATCCGCATTTTGGTGGTCTTTCCCCGCACGGTGTACCATGTGGTACATGAAGGGCTGCAATGCCAGATACCACCGAGTTATCCGGGCATTGCTGTCCTTCATTGTGCTTAACCACTTGAGTGGGGCGTGGTCTGTGACAAGATCAAATGAGTGTCCCAGCAGGTAGTATCGTAAAGAGTGAGTAGCCCATTTAATGGCCAAACACTCTTTTTCGACTACGGAGTAGTTGCGTTCCCGAGGTAACATTTTTTTACTGAGGTATAATATCGGGTGCTCTACTCCAGCTACTTTTTGGGACAAGACTGCACCCAAACCTACATTCGATGCGTCGGTGTGGAGGATGAATCTCTTGGTGAAATCTGGAGTAATAAGAGTGGGGGCCTGGCAAAGTGTACGCTTAATAGTATCAAACGCTCCCTGACACTCAGCTGACCATTTAATTAAATTTGGAGCACTCTTTTTGGTGAGGTCGACTAACGGGTTAACCACTGTGGCGTACTCGGGGATGAAGCGGCGGTAATAACCGGCTAAGCCCAGTAGTGACCTCACCTGAGTCTTGGTTTTGGGGATCGCTGCATCAACCAAAGCCTGGATTTTGGTGACTACAGGTCTCACCCTTCCATTCCCCATTAAAAATCCCAAATATTGAGTCTCTGTTTTGGCAAACGCACATTTCCTCAAGTTAGCTGTCAGCCGGGCTGCCCTTAGAGACTGAAGAACGGCTGCAACCCTAGCCAAATGCTCTCGCCAGGTGGAGCTGTAAATCACCACATCATCAATATACGCTGCTGCATATTCATGATGTGGGCGTAAAACCTGGTCCATCAGTCTCTGAAAGGCAGCGGGCGCACCATGTAGCCCAAACGGCATGGTTTTAAAGTGGAACAGCCCTTCTGGTGTTGAAAATGCGGTTTTCTCTCTGGAGCTGCGGGTTAAAGGGATTTGCCAGTATCCCTTCGTCAGGTCCAGAGTGGAAATAAACCTCGCTTTTCCCAGTCTGTCTAAAAGTTCGTCGACCCGAGGCATGGGATATGCATCGAACTTAGCAATAGCGTTCACCTTTCTGAAATCCACACAGAAGCGGTTGGTGCCGTCTTTCTTAGCCACTATGACGATCGGACTGCACCACTCGCTCCTGGAAGGCTCAATCACCCCAAGCTCGAGCATATCCCATACCTCTTTGCGAACGCCACTTCGTCGACTTTCCGGGATCCGGTACGGTCTCTCTCGCACTGTGACACCTGGTGGAGAGATAATGTCATATTCAACTAAGTTTGTCCTGCCGGGCACGTCAGAAAAAACATCGCTGAACTCCTCAATAAGCTTACGCAGCTCTCTTTGCTGATCCGGAACCAATTGTTCCCCCATAGAAATCGCTCTTGTGCTCGGGGTCTCTGGACAGGGACCTAAATCATCCTCCATATTGCCTGGGGCTATAAATAAGACCTCCCTTGCCTGCCAGGGCTTTAATAAATTGACATGATAAATTTCACGTTCATTTCGGCGATCGGGCTGTCTAATTTCATAATTTACTTTCCCTATAGCCCGAATCACCTCATACGGCCCCTGCCATTTAGCACACAGTTTCGATTCAGATGAGGGAAGTAGCAGCATTACCTTGTCCCCTGGTCGAAAGGTTCGAATCCGTGCATTTTTGTTGTAATGCTGCTGTTGTCGGTGCTGAGCCGATCTGAGGTTGTCTTGGGCCAAACGACCGACCAAATCCAGCCGATCTCGTAGTAGGAGCACATACTTCACTACATTTTTAGACGAGCCTTTGTGCTCCTCCCACCCCTCCCTCAGCAGGTCGAGAATGCCGCGAGGCTGCCGGCCGTACAGGAGCTCAAAGGGGGAGAACCCCGTTGAACTCTGCGGCACTTCTCTCACCGCAAAAAGGAGGTAGGGAAGAAGCGATGCCCAATGTTTCTGCTCCTGTGTTACAAATCGCCTCAGCATCGACTTTAAGGTCTGATTAAAACGTTCAACCAAACCGTCCGATTGTGGATGATAAACGGACGTCCTGATGGGACGTATTTTTAATATTTTGTACACCTGCTGTAACGTATTGGACAAAAAATTGGTTCCGTGATCCGTCAAAATCTCCTTGGGGATCCCTACTCTAGCCATAATCTGCGCTAACTCGGTGGCTATTGCAGCTGCACTAGTGGACCTCAATGGAACTGCCTCTGGGTATCGCGTTGCATAATCCACCACTACTAATATATGCGTATACCCAGAGTCAGAAGGTAGCAAACGGGCCCATTATGTCCATTGCAATGCGCTCGAACGGAGTGGAAATAATCGGCAGTGGGACCAAAGGAGCGGGGCGCACTCGACCTGGCGCTACTCGCTGGCAGTCTGGGCATGTGGCTACATATTTCGACACATCAGTATGAAGACCGAGCCAATAGAATCGAGCCAATATTCGCTCCCTCGTCTTCTCGGCTCCGAGGTGCCCCGCAAAAGGGATATCATGCGCCAGCCTCATGACCTCGGTCCGACAAGACGGGGGAACCAATAATTGTGTTACAGGCTGTCCTGTGCCCGCGGCTAGGTTTACCCTATATAGTAATTGCCCCTTTATACTGAAATGTGGATATACTAGCGGCCCAGCGCCATCAACATCCTTACCTTCAATGGACCGGACCTGCCCCCAAGCGTGCACCAGTGACGGGTCGTTCTTTTGGCCCCACACTAGGTCCGCGCTTGAGTACCACGGGTCCGGTATATTGAGAGGGGCTGGAATAACCTCTGCCCTAGTCGGCCCAGTAACCTCGCTCTCTCGGTCGCACTGCGTTCCCACTCCCTTCGACTGGCGTTTGTTACCATTACAGCACTCTCCCACCAGACCCCAGCCTTGTCTCAAAGACGCTCCCTCCCATTTCGCGGTCCGTCTCTCCTTATTTGTTTTTCTAGGACGGAACAGAGGGGAAAACATTTCAGGATGAAAAGGAAACACATCACCAATCCGTTCCTTTTTCCCTTTTTCTGCCACGTTTACGTGTGTGGCTGAGACTGCCATTATTTGCACCAATTCTTTGAATTTTGGCCAGTCTCGGCCCAGAATAACTGGGTGCGGCAACCTTTCCGCCACCCCGACTACAAGGTGACGTTTTATCGGTCCTACCGATAAATATACTTTTAGGGTGGGGTATGCCGCCGTGTCTCCATGGATACAGGAGATGGCCACCTGACCTTGTGGCCGCCACGACATACCGCCCAAGAGAGCTGTCCTGATCAAGGTCTGCTCACACCCTGTGTCCACTAACGCGTGGGTTTTCACATTCCCTAAAACCACGTCAATCAGACAGGGCCCCTCCCAACCGTTTTCCCCCTGCTTACCCGTTCCAGGTGTCCAGTTGCATGCAGCCACGTCACACTCCATAGCAGCGGGGCATGACCTGGCCCTATGTCCTGGCTGGTTACACCTAAAACAGAGTGGAGGGACAGAGGGGGCATAGGTTAAATATCTGTCCCGCTGCTGGTAGGGCAACGGGGCAGGGGCAACACCTCTACCCCAGCTGGGGGCCATCCTCGGTCTCCATGGGGGGGAGGCAAGGGGGCCCAACGGGGTCGGCGGTCTGGGAGGTCTGGGTGCCGGGACCGAGGGTGATGGTGGTGGTGTTGGAGGAGAGGGAGGGAGAGGTTGGTTCCTGAGCAGGGCAGGGGCTGACAGGATCCCGACCCGGGCTGACGTCAAAGAGTCCTCAAAATCTTCGGCCAATTTGACCGCCTCCTCCAGGGTGTCAGGGTTGTGGCGCCGTACCCACGCCTGAGTTTCGGCGCCGACCACATGGCAGAATTGTTCCACCACAATGGCTTCCCCCATTTGTTGAGCGGTCTTCTTCTCTGGGGTCAGCCAATGGACCATGTGGTCGCACAACCGCTGTGCCACCACCCTGGGGCGTGTCTCCGGGGCTCTCCGGTACTCGCGGAACCGCGTCCGGTGGGTCTCCGCGGTGATGTTGAGACGACGGAGGATAGCCTGCTTGACTAGGTCATAGTCAGTGGCGTACTGGTCGCTCAGGGCTTGGTAAGCTGCCTGCGCTTCCCCGATCAGGCAAGGTCCTAGCTGGCTTGCCCAGAACTCCCGAGGCCATCCCGCCGCGGTTGCCAGCCGCTCGAACGCCACCAAAAATGCCTCCGGATCATCCTCCGCCGTCATTTTCATGGCCCGTGCCTTCGGGGCCGACATCAATGATGTTCCGGTAGGGGTCGCTCCTGCAGCAACGATCAGCCCTACCCGTTCAATGAGCGCCGTATAGCGCTCCTCCCTCCGTCTCTCCTCTGCATCCCGTCTGGTCTCCAGTGCCTGCAGCAACTCCGCCAGCGCGTTGCGGTCCATAGTCCCGTGTTCTGACACCACGTGTGGCAAAGTGGCTAGTGGAGGGGAACAGGTATAACGGTGATGCGATGCAGGAGTGACAGGCAGACAACAGTTTCCAGTGAAAAGGTGCTTTTATTTATAATCCAGGTCTGGTGACCGTTAAATAATAAATCCCCGGCTATACACAACAATGTGTAAAGCACGGGGATAGCAATAACAGGGCACAGTCCCGAACAAAAACGAACACACGGTCACCAGTCCTGGGTGAGTACAGACGTGCTTGTGGTGGGTGAAGACACTGTATTTCGTGACGGTTCCGTGCAGTGGTGATCCGGATTGTGCTGACCCTGGTCGACAGCTCCGGATAGGTGAGTTAACTGTCTGGTGGTGCAAAACGCAGACAATTACAAACAAACACAACAAAACACAACACGCAGTTCTCTGTAACAACGAGAGCTCCTCTCTCGCTCCTTCTCTCTCCGAACATTTACCCAAACGAAGGAAAAGACCAGCGTTACCCTGGCCCCTATATGTAATCCCGCATGATATCGAGATAAACGGTTGCAGCTGCCTTATTACTTGCAGCTGCCTCTCGTTTATCTCTCAAATCAATACGGTCTTACAACAGAGTCGCGCTTCCATCCAGGCTGACCCACTTCCCTGACCCGGAAACGAACTGTCAGGCCAGCCCTTCCAGATGCTTCTCCTCCCGTTCTTTAGCGCCCTCACAGGTTGGGAGGAAGATTCATCACCAGAACTCATCTTTCCGTCACAGTGGTATACACACAGAGATCCCCAAGTACCAGAGACATGCAATCCTTGCAGACTTTTTCAAGTCCTGAAGACTTAGTATAATGCATTATTTCCATAATTAAATGTTCTCAATTAAATCATTAGTTAAATCATTTATTTTACATGTGCTGTTTAATTTTTTTTTCAGAGTAAAACAGGTTTAAAATGCATTGCATGGCAAAACGACATCAGTACTGTATCTCCAGTCAAGCCCCACCCTTTGTTCACTCTATTTTTCACATACTTCTTTATAGGCATGCATACTTATAAATCCTCTCCTGATCACTTGTTTTATCACCAAACTCCTCAATAATGTGATCCAAGTCATTATTTTATTACTATAACATCTCAAAAAGCTCTGCAAATGTCTGTGATATTCTTTGAGCGCTGGATGCAGAAGCAGCTATCTCCTTTGTTTGTGTCCATCTATCTCTAGGTTGCAGCTGTTAGCTCTATTGCTCACAACGGTCTCACTCGGCCATTGAATGGTTTTCTCAGTATTCTTTTGTGTTTTCCAACATTCACCACTTTTTTGTTTTTAAATGGATCATGATGGAGAGCACTTCCATGGTAGCACCACCAATGAGGAACCCCTTTTTCATCCATACCCCACTCCTTCCTCACCTTGACTCAAAAGTACAATGCATCCCTTTTTTATTTATACTTTATAAAAAACGATAATCTGTGTTGCATCATTCGTACCCCTTCTTTAACCTTATTCAATCCCATGTACTGTCCACTCCTTATAGCAATCCATTCCATTCACTTATCAGTGATTTCAATGTATAATATATAACAATACAACATAACAATGCTAAAGCTGCCAAAGCCGAACAACCCCCAAAAAACACAATCCCACCAGCACTTTCTGTTTGAGTGGCGGTGTATTCCACTTGTGTTGCATGTTTCTCTATTTTGACTATAGCATGTATCAGTTTCTTACTCAAGTCCCTTATTTTATCCATGACCCTTGTTTATACACTAAAATCATTAATTTCCCAATGTCCAAAAAGTCAACAGTCCATTTGTAATATCCAACAGAAACTGGTACTGGGTAATTCACTGGTGATATGAAAGGTCTGTTGTCCTTCATGGTCTGTGGAATGCTTGATATCACTTTGTTGATTTGAGGACCAATGCGATGAATGCTTGGTTGGTCCAATGTCTCAAATGTCAAAGTCTCTTTGGGTCGCCTGTCTCTACCTACGTACAGGTACCACAGGGGACTTTGGCAAATCACTGCAATCTTGAACACTGGGATCTGGTGTCCTTTCACTTTCCCCTGATAACAATTCAGCATCCTCTTGGTTTCCTGTATCTGCTTCACATGGTCTGAATGCTTCTACTTTTGGGTTCAAAGCACTATTCTTTTCCTTTTCAGATACAAGAGGCTCAGTTCTCCCTATGATTTTTTGCTTGGGTAAAATGATGGAAGCAAAGCTGCACTTCTCTTCATCTGAGCTGTCTGACTCCACAACAGTCTCGATCTCCCGGGACCTGGTAGGAGGTCCTCTTTTTATCACCACTTTTTTCTGTTGTCCAGAACAAGGAGCTAGTTCTTCAATGGGCAGAGAATTACATGACATGAGTTGTGATGGAATATCTGTGGCCTTCCAGTACCTGTCATTGCCTTTCCGGGCCACCATGATGTGCACTTGGTATTCCCAGTAAACATGCAGTTTTCCTTGTCATCCACACATATTCCTGACCAGAACTCTGTCTCCTGTCACCTGAACAGAGTTCTGAGCTTTGGTGCTTTTGGTCTTTGTAAGTCTTACTCCTAGCTGTAGACTTCTGGATATTTTTTTTAGGAATTTGTGATACCTGTGTATTTCTGGAGCTTTTTGAACATCTGATTTTTTAACTCCCTGCCTTGGTCATAGTGGATTTTTGCTGGGAATCCAAACTTTAGAGCATAATCATTAAAAATCTTCTTAGCAGCATTCTTGACCATTTTATTTCTGGAAGGGTAAGCCTGAGAAAACTTGATAAAGTTGTCAATGATTACCAAAATGTATTCAAGATGCAAATAATTAATGGAAAGCATCTCAAAAGGAGCTGTTGCGATTACATGTTTCATTGGAGTTCTGCTTACTGCATTTGGTTTATTCTGTTTGATACATTTGTAAACTCTGTTAATTAAATGTTCAATAACATGTTGCATTTGAGGCCAGTAGAATCTTTTTCTGGCTAGATTCATTACTCCTTCAACTTCAACTAAATAATCCATTTTGGTATGCAAATACTTATAGATCAGTTCTTTATATTGTTCTGGCAGCACAATTTGGCTACGAGTTGCCACCTTCCTTTTAACACTAGAACCCTGCGACAGTCATTTTGGCATTTTTTGGTTTTAAAATTAAATTTTCTCCACTCTTGCAACACATATGGGGCTGCTTGTATTTTGATTATAAAGAACGTTATTCTAATTTATTATTTTTATTCACCAGCCCGCAATGTGTTTAGCTGTAATTAAATTAGTCTCTGCTCTCTGCCTGAGTGAATGACTATCGCCTATTTTTTTTCAATCAGCCTTTTCAAAGGTTGGCGTCTGCCTGCCAGGTGCACTTTTTTGGTCAGTCAGTTACCTTTGGGACTAATGAAAAAAAATATCAGAAACTGTCAAGTTTTACAATGCAACAAAAATATGGGGTTGATGTTTTGGATCAGATGGTATGGAAGTATTCTGTGAAAGCTGGCTCCCACCGTTGGCCTGTTCAGGTAATTTATAATGTATTAGATCTAGCAGCCATCAACTCCTGGGTACTTTACAAGGAATGCACAGAGTAGAATTTCCCAAGGAGAGAATATATTTTAGTTAGCACAGGAACATCACAAGAAGCATCTGGAACAGAGGGAGACTGCTCACAGCTGAAGCTGGAAAACCTGCTGAGAGCCACAAGAGACATCAATGCCAGGTTGGCAAGTGCAATAAAAATAAAACTTCAGACAGCTGTGCCCTGTGCAGAAAGACGATGTGTGGAGAAGAGAACAGCCTTAGACTCAAGGTAAATGAATACACTTTTGTAAAAAAAAGCAGAAAAAATTTAATTTGACTTTTTTATAACTTCTTATGCTGCTGAGCCTCTGTAAAAAGTTTTATTCTCATTTATCTGAAAAGCAGCTGGAGTGTTTGTTATCCGATTCCATTCATAAAGTCTCCATGACGTAATAAAAGCAGTGAGCTTTCTTGAATCTTCATTAACAAACCCCTGATGGTAGGCTTTTCCCTGGTCTACCACTGCAAACCAGAAGTTTCCTCCTAGCCCATCAGGTATTTTATTTTATGCGTGGTATAAGGTGCTGCCACGGGGAGAGTGCTGTGGAGTGCTGTAACGCGCCTTCCAGACCACTGGCGGTGCTGGAGAGCCACCAGCTGTAACAGTGCTGGCTAGGCAGCGGCCATGTTGAGCAGCATGACTCAGCATGGCCAGGCAATCTGCTGCCTGATTGCAGGGGTGGGGCTCAGCCTTATTTAAACAACGTCTCTTCCCCTGCTCCAGTCTCTCTGTCCTGGGATAGCAACCTGTAAGGAGCCGTGCTGTTGGAGTGTGTTTGTTGCTATTGTGAGTTGTCTTCCAGAACCCTGAACAGGAGGCTGCCTGCTTGGAATCCCTCCACCCTACTTCTCTTCCCTACCCTGGTGGATCAACGAATGTCTGGAGCCTTTCCCTTCCTGTCCCAGGGCATTGAGCACTGGTGTGAGCCGTAGCGGACCTGGAGGAAACCAGGTCTAACAGACGCGCCACCACCCACGATGCAGCAGAAGCTGGAACTGCCTTGATTGGTGATCCACTGCTTTAACCCTTTGCAGTCCATTTATTCAGTGCCTGTCAGGCATGTCAGGTCCAATTTATTTTCACACACGCTGTTTATTTTGCACACGCTGTTTAAAATATTTTTTTCCGAGTAAAACCGGTCTAAAGGGCATTGCAATGATAAGCGATATCAGTACTACATCTCCAGCCAAACCCACCCTGTGTTCGTTGTATTTTTCTCATACCTCTTTATAGACGTGCATACTGATAAATCCTCTCCTGATAACTCGTTTTATCACCACACTCCTCAATAATGTGATCCAAGTCATTATTTTATTACTATAACATCTCAAAAAGCTCTGCAAATGTCTGTGTTATTCTTTGAGTGCTGGATGTGGAAGCAGCTACCTCCTTTGTTTATGTCTGCTTATCTCTGTGTGGTGCAGCTGCTAGGGCTATTGCTCACATGCCCCCTTTTTCGGTTTAATTCGGCTCCTATTGGTCTCACTCGGCCATTGAATGGTTTTCTCAGCTTTTTCCAGAGAAAAAAATGACTAGAGACCTATGCTTTACGTCTGACATTGGACTGGAAAGATTTAATGAGTGCACGGGACTGTTTTGTTTACTGTGTTTATTTTTAACTTGGACTTACCATTGCTGATATTTCTGGGGGTTTCTTTTGTTTGTTTTTTTGAATTACTGCAACCTTTATTTTGATCTGTGGCTACGGCCCCTTTTTGCTGAGTTTATTGTTTTGTTAATAAAACCCTGCCGAGCACTGCATTGCTGCTCTGCAGGTTGCACCCGCACTTCCTGTTTCCTGTCTGTCTGTGTTGTCATTTCCGGTAATGTCATGTTTCATTGTGTTGTTCACAGTGGGCAACTTTGCAAGACAATTGTTTTGGAATTCTTACCAGTTGCCCTTGATTCTGCAGGCCTTCATCCCATGTCATCCTCTCATCTGACTCAAACATCACAGTTTCTTCATCAGACCACACTCTCTTAAATCACTGTACAAAAGAGCCGGACTCGTTTGCACAGAATGCAGGGGTCAGAATGCTAAACGCATTACAAAACAATGTACAATTAACATTTTCCTTTGTGAATTTTATGGAAGGTTAAGTAATTTTGTCTTGCCACAATACATTCTATGTTCACATCATGATGTGTTAAAGGTAAAACCTACTATAGTGTATCGCCTGTTGGCAAATTAATTTTAGTCTCAACTTGCTGCAGAAAGATGTACTAATATAAGGGCAACACAAGAATCACAACATTGTACATTAATGCCTAATATGACACAAATACAAATATACATAAACAAAAGCAAAAAAAATATACATTTAGTAGTGTTTTGACAGGATAAACCTGAGTCAAGCATACTAAAGAGTTTAAAAATAAAGCTCAACAGCAATTAACGAAACTAATGGGAGGTAAGGGGATATGTGGAATACTGGTGTAGTGGAAAGCATCACCTACTGAGGAAAGGACCACTGATAAGTTTTTTTTTTTTGATTTGGGTCAAAAAAAATCTTTTTTGTGTGTTCAGAAAGACAATTGTCATTCATCAATCTTCATGTCTTAGTAAAAAACACTTATCTTGCATACAATGCTTTGGGTTTAATTCAAGTCACCTGTATCATTTTCAGTTTTTACAGGGGCTTATTTTAATGCACATCAGCGTTGAAAGGTCCTAGACTAGTTGCCATGGAAACTGAAATCCTCTTTTTTTATCCATTGGGGAGGAAGCAGGCAGTGGCAATTGCTTTCTGTACTGCCCTTATGCACGACAGGATAGTTTGATTACAAGTAATGTGGCAATATAATGAAAACAAATAAAGAACTGGATTGATTGAATTGAAGTTTACAGCGATTGAATACAAATATGAATTGTCTGAATATGACCTTGTCCAATCCTACCTTCTTGCAAAGTACTCAATTGTGTTAGGGTTTTGTGATCTCCATTGAGGGATAAGTTGAAAATATCAAAGTCATAATTCTTGTGTTCGAGGTTGAATTCAAACCTCTGTGCTAGACGGCACCCCGTTGGAAATTGTCTCCACTGCTGAAAGTCAATGAGTGGCTTACTTGGTAAAGGCATGACCTTGTGGTGTGAAAGGTGAGACACAGGGCCCGATTTTGGAAAGGGGTTTCATTTTCAGTGAAACAGCAAAATCCGTGGACTTTTTCCACCTATTAATCTGTTAAAAAATATCCTCCTATTTTCTAAAGTGATCCTCCATTTTACCTGCCAGTGGATCACATTGCAATCATAATTTTGTGTAGTTCTTAGGAGTAATGCTGTATAAGCACAATCGAAACCTGTCCCAAAACAGCAGAAAAAAAAGAGTCTATAATTGTCTTGATTGTTATTATTAGACGGCTAACATGTTTCGGAGCTATCACCAAGTGCCAGCACAAAACTCGGAACAGCACTTCACTTTTGTCATGTATAAACTTGTATCACCCACCACGAGCATTACAGCACACACCCAGGACCAAGTTTGTACATTGTGGGAAAGATACGTGTGTTTATTATTTGGGACTGCAACCTGTTTATTTATTCCATTGCATTACACATTGTTGTGTATTGCCTGGAGTTGTTGTTTGGTCACCAGACCAGGATTATAATTAAAAACCTTTTCCAACTGGATTACAAGTCTGTCTGTTAATTACGCACTGCATCACTCCTGCACCTGTACACAATCAACCACTTTGCCACAGTCATATATTCTAATGAGTCAACGCCTCTGTTTCAACGCCCCACCTGCATTTTAGCTGAAAATCAGTGAAATTTTCACCATTAATTTCCTGTTATTAATAATAATGTGCAAAGAATGCCTGAGGGGAAATATATTCGCTGACAAGAATTGAAAAAGAAGTGGAGTTATGCTGCAATCCATGTCTGGATATTTTTCTTATTTTTTTAGACAATGCAAGAGCTTGTAACTCAGGAACCATTTTTTGTATTGAACATTTTAATGTAATAGTTGCTACTTTGGATGTTAATTTATTATGTTGTGTTTCACACTGGACACAGCAATTTCTTACTTCCAGAGATTATGTAAAGCCCTTTATTTTACAGAACCAGAAATTTCACATGTTTATATGTACATTTTTTGATTGTAGCAAATTCTATTTTAGCATTTTCCACCTACAAATGTGGTTTTTGATAATGTGCTTTTGCACTGCAGATTTAAGTTTAATGTTTGAATTATATTTCACCATTCATTAAATATGTTAACTGCGCTTCTTGATTCTTTACTGTGTCTGTGCAGTGCTTTACCTTTGAAGTTTAATTGTAAATGTAATCTATCTACGTAATGTTTTAAAACCTTGAATTATATTTCACCATTCATTAAATATGTTAACTGCGCTTCTTGATTCTTTACTGTGTCTGTGCAGTGCTTTACCTTTGAAGTTTAATTGTAAATGTAATCTATCTACGTAATGTTTTAATAACGCCTGTAATTGCCTGTAATTGCCTTAACAACAACGTTACACCCCCATGGCTTCACTCGGTAGAATCCTGTAATACACTGGTAAATGTATTGACATTTACCAATAAAAATGTGGGTGTGCATATAAAAATGATCATTGCTGTTCATTACTCTAGCATACGGAAACAATATCGCTATCCACATTAACAATTACAATGAAGTTACAGTACTTTGATCACATTGAAGGGTACAAATACATCAGGAAGCAATATTTGTCTACATATAAAAGATTTAACGGTAGGTTGCTAACTGCAATATTTAAAATTAAGTGTGATCATAAAGCAGCTGTTTTCATTAATTCCTATCAAAATTACATCTTGTTCAAGTAATGGTTATTTATTTAGATTTATGTAGGAAGACTGTATACACAAATACCTTTCACACAGGTTCTGAACATCCCACACATTTATTTATATACTCTATAAGTTGTTCCGTACCTTTTATAGGCTCAAAAAAACATGCATATTAAAATAATTTTAATGAATCTCTCTCTCTCTCTCTCTCTCTCTCTCTCCACACTTCTGTCTGAAATGCTCACTGATTTAAAGTGGTAGCATTTTTCTTTACCTTCTATGGACTACATAGTTTTGTCTAGAGATACATGATTCCAGTTTATTAGAAAGCCAGCCTTGTTGCTGTCCCAGCTTTTGTAAATTCAATTAAGGTTCAGCTGTATGCTTAAAATCATATGATATGTTTACGCTTGTTAATAGTTACTGATGCATTTAACTAGAAGTCAATGAAAACATACTTGTCAGCTCTTAGTTTAATATTCTTAGTTTGTAAAAAGTATTTCAATACTATCATGTATTGTAGGCTATACATTTTTATCAGTATATAAAACAAGAAGCATTCGGAAAACAATTGCTTCACAATGAACTTTACAACAAAGTTTGCAGATGACATTCATAAGCATCTGTTTTACCTGTTTAGTTTAAATGACTGTGTTAAAAATAATAGCTTTTATATATCTGCAGCTTAATTAATTGGAAACGTACCCAAACTGGAACGGCAACATTGTTTTGTATACAAACTGAGCGTTTTGCTGCTTTAATCTAAAGTGTGATTAGCCTTCATATTTAACATTTGTATAGCTTTTGACCACTCTCCCTTAGACTCCCTTTGATTCCCTCCCATATTTTCACAGTATTGAACATTGATATTACTTCTTCAAATGAGTAGGCCTACAGTATGTGCAAGCCTAGATCAACACGTTAAAGAAGGTAGCTTGTAATAAGGCTTTCAGCATCCCCACTATAAAAATTCCCATGCAAAACATTTATCGTTTGACTAAAATTCAACGGCCTATAAACTCTCCCCTTCTTGGATTTTCTTGTGTTTCCTGAATGATAATAGCAGCTGTATTATATATTCTGCCTAAATGAAAGGCTAACTAATGAACTAAACTAGTGGACAGCTTTAGAAAATACTCAAAATCAGTGCAGAAAAAAAAAAAAAACAGTTGAAATAATGGCATATAGCACTATCCTCCAGCGGATCATCTTTGAAAATAACCTCCATAAAGTTTGGAGGAAATGGAGAACACTTTCAGAATTTAGGAAAACAGATAAAATAATTGGGCACTGTAAATGACCTCTTAAACACTCAAAAACGTTTAAGAGACAAACTTTCATGAGGAAAGCAAATACAAACTAGGATTCCACAGTGTCGCCTCATTTAGCTGAAGGATAGGGTGACAATTAATTACAATTCAGCAGTGAGACAACACAATGCAATAAAGTTATAATCTGTGCTGGAATTGGCTTTGGAAAGTTACTCTGGAAACAAAACACCTTGTAGATTCATCATATTAAATTATTTTAACAGAGGCATAGCAAGTGCTCCTAGTTTTATCCAAACTAAGGTTTTACCTTAATTGTATCTAAACATTTTTATACACATTGGAAAATGTAGATTAATCCGCCCTGGCTCTTGTTTAAAAGCTCTTCTGGATTGGTTTAATGCTTTCAATTCTTGAATATTAAATCATTACTCTATGCCTCCATTATCCCACAGGATCAAAATATGTGTTGTTGCATATCACCACACATAAAGTAATGGCTACAATGTTCGGGAACTTGAAATATTAATGAAATAAGCATTATAACCATTTTCGTGTGAAAAAAATGAATAATACATTTAAATAGACATATGAGATCAAAGTAGCAAGCGTACAGATATTAAATATAAATGGGTATTGTCTAAATATATCTAAAAGAAAAGTTGGAGGGGAATTAAATTGTAATGCATGGGTCAGGCTGGTTTGGTGTGCATTCCACCATTCATTGATGAGGAATAATGAATCCCCACCTTCATACTATAACCTGCACATCTCACTATTTACCCAGCAGCATAGGAAATATCTCCTCTCTGCCATATGAATCATTTAACTTTTTTTCAACAGTTATAAAGGCAGTGTGATATTTCTCAAAAAACATAGTTTGACTAATCAAATATGTTGATTTAGGTTTTGGCAACAAACTAAACATGAAATATAATTGATGGCTTGAATCTTATTATAAATTGAATAATATACTGTGTATCTTGTTTGTTTTTGGAACCTGTTATTTATTTTATGTTTCTTAAAGTGTCATGTAAATTGTATTTATCTTGTCAAAAGAAACCAGAAGAAACAAGTTAGTCCAAATGGTTGTGAGATGTAAAAATAGTATCTCAACTTATAGGGTATAATGGCTTAGTCACGACTAAAAAGAGACAATTTAAAAAATCTAAATATAGCTGCCCTGAACCTTGGAACCTGTCTGTTGTTGTCTTCCTCCACCTTGGTGTACTTCTTGACAGCAACCTCTCCTTTGATGCCCACATCTCCTTCGTGATCAAATATTCCTTCTACCATCTTCGAAACATCTCCAAAGTCTGTCCCTACCTTTCCCTCCCAGATGCGGAGATACTTTGTCATGCATTTCTCTCCTCTCAACTCGGCTACTGCAGCTCTCTATATGGTGGTCTTCCGGCACTCACCATAAACCAACTGCAGCTAGTTCAGAATGGCGCTGCCAGGATCCTTACCAGATGTAAAAAACATAATCACATCACCCCCTGTCTTTCCCAGCTGCACTGGCTACCTGTAAAGTTCTGGATTATTTTCAAAACTCTCTTGCTCACCAACAATGACCTTCATCACACCGGTCCCGAGTACCTGCTGACTCGTTATGTCCCTGCCCGCAAGCTGAGGTCCTCCGACTCTGGCCTGCATGTTATCCCCAAGAAAAAGTGCACCACACTTGGAGAACACTCGTTTAGCTTCACGTCTCTGACTCTTTGGAACTCTCTCCCAGCTTTGGTGTGTGATGCTCCCACCATCGCTCGCTTTAAATCGACTCTCAAGACCCACCTAGTGTCTCTTGCTTTCCATGCTCTTTAAGCCTGATATTTGCTACTGGCTGCTGTGTTGCTGCTACTATTTCATGTGTTATGCTGCTATCATGTATTATGCAATTTCCACTGTATTTAAAGTATTATGGATTTTCTTGTCGTTACTGCATCTTGTAAAGAGCTTTGCGATGGTGTTTCACTATGAAAGGAGCTATATAAGATACAGATTGATCAATTGGTTGATTTAAACACAGCTGTGGCTTTGGTATAACAAGATATACAGCTATGGCCGAAAACCTGCTGCCTAAAAATAAAAACCTACATCCATTTTAAAGTAATTCAATTTTTTATTAACTCTGCAAGCCCCGCCCCTTTTTTGCCCTATTTTTCATACCTCTTTATAGACGTGCATACTGATAAATACTCTCCTGATCACTCGTTTTTTAGCACAGCAGACATATCAACTTCCTTCAAAATGGACTCTCATCTATTATCTTCCATCTCTATCTTTATACCAGTAATTGTGATGAATTGTGTCACAGAGCTCTGTGTGTTTTTCCACGGCAAGTGTTATTTTTTCCTCTTCAACCTGGTGGACAACGTGCATTGAAGCTGTTCTCTGATTGCTCAATTCGCTAGTTGTTGCAAGAAGAAATCACAGAATTATAGGATTCAATCATATTTATTTTGCGTCGCGCCTGCATCTATCATGTCCCCTGGAGTGTGAAAGATACTATAGGTTCTATTAATTTTGTTGCATCGCTGCACATATTTGCATGCCACATCGTGTCTGGTGTGAAACTAAAATAGATTGTCTCCCACAACAGTCTGCAGCCTAATAAATTCAGAACAAAAGAAGAGGCCAAATACGTCTCTCGTGGTATAAAGGGAGCTCTTTTTTGTTTATTAAATGATAACATCCACATTACCAACATATTAACAAACGTTTGGTGTGTGTGTGTGTGTGTGTGTGTATATATAATATATAAAGAATATATATATATTATATATATATATATATATATATATATATATATATATATAATAATATATTTTGATTAATATAAACTAAAAGATATTATAAATAATTACAGTAACAAATTTAACTCCATTTCAATGACTAGTGAATAATCCCAGAGTAGGGATTGGATGTAGGCGTAATGGTTTTAAACTGACCTTTTTATTATATTTTAAAACATGTTACTATATAACATCCAGCCATTAACAACATGTTTGCATTTACACTTGTTAATATATTAGCAAGCTAGTTGTGACCAACAAAATCTAATAACTATACAGAAAGACACCGTTGTTACTTTCGTCATGAATCATGAATAAAATTTAGGACAGTTGTCTGGTTTTAGCTGTCTTCCTTGTGAAGTGACTCAGCCATTTTAATCAGCATCTTCACCCTTATCTTTGAAATTGAAACCTACAACAGTCTGTCGTTGACTTGCATTCTGCACTTTTGAAAAGTACTGCACACAGGGTGAAAAAGTCTTGAATAAGCTCTAAAATCTAATTATGTGGCTATTAGTTTTTTGGTCTGTTGAAAAACATAGATAGTAGGTGGTCCATTACGCCAAAAGAGTCAAGCAATAATGAGGGTTACTGTGAAGGTGAGCAAAAGCAGGTAGGTGTATCAGGCAGTGTAGTGTGATACTCTTATCATTATCTGTTGGTGAGAAAAGGTCAAAAGCTCCTTAACCACACATGCAGTTAGTATCCAGCCTCTGTCCTGTTACATAGGCAGGAATCACTCAACAAATGTTCTTTGTTTTAGCATACACTAGAAACAAATAAAGCACTTTGTAAAACATAAAGAAAGACAACAAACACATCTGTCTTCACAGAACTCACCTATCAGCACTTATGCTGAGCAGTTTCTAGTTTTCTTTCTATTTTGCCCCCACAGATTTTAAATTAGAAGCACTCTAACCCCACTTCTTAACATATTTCTCTCCAGGCACAGTCCTCATGAATATGATTATCAACTGGGAGAGCTTTTTATGAACATTTGATGACCCGAGAGATCGCAGATTGTGATTATTCACCTGAGTGGAGGGAGACTTGGCACTGGCTGGTTGTGAGGAATACAAAATATTCTTTTGTACATTTATATTATTAGCACTTATTTACAGCTAACCAGTATCTGGTGTAATCTTATATGTGCAAGGCCTTTTATCTTTTTTTGACTTTCACACCAATGTGAACATATGTGATATGAAAATTTAGAATGTGCTTAAACACTTGCAATGTTGTTGGAATTGCATCTATTATTGGAAGCTGCCCATGATACAGTGCGTTATTTGGTTTTTCAAGATGTCCAGTCTGCTGATTATATAGCTAGTCACAAAATACAGCAGCCTTTAGAACTACTGTTAAAACTTTTAGTACTATAGGTAATGCGATATCAGTAAGTCTGTCTTATTCCCTGGTGTAGATTTCTGGAACTGTGCAAAGCCTATATTAGCACCAAATAAAAGGTCAATTTAGAGGTGTTTAATAAAGTTGGCTGAAAATTATTTTTTCACTTCCACACCTGAGCCCCTCTAGACCTTAGACCTGACAGTTAGACAACTATCAATTCTTTGATGGCAAATATGACAGGTGCATTAACTTCTGGAAAAAAAAGGAATGCACCAGGACTTGTCAAAGACAGACAAATGACAAGGAATTATCACATAACAGTTACTTAACAGCAGTCATTTACAAATGTCTTGCACGTTTCTTCTCCTGTGCCCTGGGTCCTTGAAGGAAGGTTAATATGGATCATGTTTTTGCTTACAGTGGTACTTAGAGTGCTAGAGCAAAGCCTAATTGTTTCATTTTATGATAAATCACACAGCTGAATGTCCCCCATAGCAAGCTCAAATGGGCCCTGGCGACTATCTGTCTGAAGGGCATTTCTGGTTTACGACATGCATGTTCTTGGTCTTTTACTTTCTGCTAATGGATATTTAAATATGTGACCATCAGAGACTCTGAAGTGTGCTTATAAAACCCTCATAGGAGTGACTTTTTAAATTAGACCCTGTTAATTCATACACTACAGGCTGGCTCTCATATAATTCCTGCTCACAATTCTCCAAAGGCTTTGGCTGCAATTAGGGAGACCAATATTTTCTTCAGACACAGTGATTTTCCAGTTTATTTTCCTAAAGCAAATGTGCACATTGCATGAGATTAGGAAGCATCACTATGAAATTATTGTGCAGTTTTCACTTTTTTATCTGCTGTCTGAAGACCAGTACACTATTTACCTTTAGTTTAAATAATGTTTTCTTTCATTATTTTTTAACACTCCAAAGTATTGTAACCTTGGAATGTAATATGTTTGTTGTATTTTTGCTCAACTTACAAGGGTATCAAGTCAACTTGCACCACGGTACAACATGTTGTACCTATCACCACAACCCTGTGAAGCAAATGAGTGTTCTGTACTTCTGAACTGTCCATTTTTCAATACAAATCCAAGTTTTCCTGAAATGCATCTTTAAGAGATAGGCCTTTTAATAAATGTGTGTGCTGATGAGAGCTGATGAGAGCATAGATACTCATTTTATGCAGATGCATTAATGGTCCGTTAATATGGCCCAGGCCATTAATGTACCATAGGCCTTTTACAACTGGATAGCTTACACCTACACAATCTGATATTTCTGCAGGTACTACTGATTCCTTATGTATCTACAGTATGTCCTTTGTGTTGTACACCTTTAATCAGAATATTATTTGGCTGAAATATCTCCACTGGTGTAGGCTACCATCAAAATCAACGTCAAAATTATCCAAGCACTTTACAATTGCTTATGAAACGATGCTGTAATTAATGGCCTGTTGGTAAAGTGTGTTTGCAATCTATGTCAGATGCATGTTCACCATTTAGACCTTGCAAAACAAATAAAGCATACTGATCTTGGGCATCTGTTGACTCACCAGTAACCACCAGGCTGTTTTATCAATTCCATAATCTCCTGCTTGTGATACACTGCAACTTTAGATAAGTATTCATGTCTCAGCTGGGTTGATGAAGGAATCGTTCCACCATTTGCTACTTTGCCAATTTAGAGACATCCATTTTGTTGCTTACAGTGTGTAGTATTTTAATTTCCTACCTAGATTGCATAGTCACTTGACAAATCACTGCACAGCACTATGTAAAACACCCCAGGTTCGTATCTAATTTTGCAAAAATTGCTGAACCTTTGAATGCATTGAAGAAGAATGGTGCCAAATTTAACTGGACCCCTGAATGCTAGACATCCTTTAAAGTATTAAAAGATTGTTTGACCTCTCCACCAGTGTTGGGGCACCCAAACATAAGTTTGTACTTCATTGTCTTCACTGATGCTAGTGCCTATTGTCTTGGTGCTATATTGGTTTAGCGTGTTTCTCCTGATTCAGAAGAAGTCCTGGTGAGCTCACATTGAAGACCTAGAGATCCATGACATGTATACTGCCCTTCTTTCTGATCATGAGGTAACTTCTGCTATCTCTAACACAATTCTACCGGAAAGTGAAACAGTGGAATGAGGGAATTCATTACCAGGTGTATGTGCCATTGTCCGTACGAAAAAAGTTCTGTCGGCTTTCCATGATAATCCTTTTAGTGGTTATTTTGGTTTGCTTAAGACATTAAAGCACATCCAAGAGGTTGCTTATTGGCCAAAGATGTGGAAGGGTGTGGTAAACTATGTCTGGAATTGTACTGTGTGCTAAACTTTTAAACCAGAAACTAGGCACCTTCCGGGAAAATTAAACAAACTATTCATCGACCATGGGAGATGCTTGGAGTAGATTTAATGGGTCCTTTTCCTCATAGTTCTAAAGGACATATTCAATTGCTTGTGATTGTGGATTAATATTCAAGATGGGCTTAATTATTTCCTTTGTGAGAGGCCACTGCAGGAGTTGTAGGCCAAATCGTAATCAAGGAAATATTTGGGGAACCCCTGAATATCTTCTCTCTGACTGGGGACCACAGTTTATTTCTCAAGTGCTTCAGGAGGTGTCTGTGTGAAATGGCAAGTAGTGCAGAAATTGACTACTGCATACCATCCTCAAACTGTACATTAAAACCTTTGATGGTATCTTATGTATCTGACCACCATAAGAAGTAGGATTAGTACCTTTATGAATTTTGTTTTGCCACTAATTCAACAGCGCAAGAATTCACTGGTTTTACAGCAGCTGAAGTAAATTCAGAATATACCCGTAATGGCCTTTGGAGAAAGCTTTCCAGCAACATATTAAGTCAGACTTGCCTGGTTATGATGTACTTTCCAGAGTAAGCAAACTGTATGCATCTGTTCAGAAAATTTTAACCAAGGCTCGAGTGCCAGTAAAGAAATTACTACAAGCAATGAAGGGAGGTTTGCTTCAATCTTAACGATTGAGTTTGGGTATGTAATCACTCTCAGTCTAAAGCCACTGTACATTACACTGCTAAGCTTGCTCCATGATGGAAGGGACCCTATCGAAGTGGGACCTGTAATTACCAAGTGGTAGTGGAGGAGACAGGAAAAGATTTGAGACTGTTCACATTGCCAATCTGAAGCCTTGTTACCCTACTGCAGCCGAACATGAGGAACAGTACAAAAGAAAAGTCACAGAGCTCTTCAGTGAAGACAGTGACAGTTTATGAGTTTCTGGGGTTAATGGGAGATTGCAGAAAGGGATTCTCCAGTTCCAGCTTGTTTCATTGGACGGGGAGTGTGATGATCTGTAAATGTGACCAATATGTTAATTGGGAGAGAGGGGGAGTGCACAGAGGACAGTGAGAGAGGCAGTAGGTGACGTGTAAAGGAGAGGCAGAGAGAGAACTTTTAAACTGTCACACACATGTAGAGACAGCCAGCATTTCATTTTTCTTTTGCTTGTTTTTTGTATCCATTCTGAATAGTACAATATTGAAATACTGGTAAATTGGATAAGTACCAGTGTTTTTCGGTTATAATATAGATTTCCTTGCCGCGTTGGAGTTTGCTGGGAAAGAGTTGTGATCGATAGCTGATATGGAGAGAAACAAGGACTGGAAACTGGAATTGTAGAAAATTTCAAACGGGTTTGAAAGAACCCTATAATATTTATTTTTCTCCCTACCTGAAAATTAACTGGTTGCGTGCTGAACGTCCTAATCACACGTCCGATTATACTCTCTTGATACTGCCAAGGTTAAACGGGGAACTATGGACTTTATTTTAAGCTAAAAGAAGCAGCTGCTGGATAAAATAAAAACTGGTTGGGAAAACCTGTGCAGGAGATTAATTATTAATTTACCGAATCGCCAAAGACTGCTGTGTTTTATAGAAAGTACTTGTCTTATTGCTACAGAGTTATTAGCTAAAATAACAGTGCACTTTCCATATGTTTTATGCAAATAGCTGCTATGCCTATGCTATGTGCTTTAACCATTAATGTTTCTGTCTCTCAGTACACCCTTCCTATAACGAATCTGTTTGGGTCCTTTTGTTCGTTATATCGAGGGGTTCGTTATATGAAGGGACAATCAAAATGAAGGATAAAGTGTTGGAGTAAGTTAATGAGAAGAGATTGTGAATGCAAGTAGAATTACATGTACCTCTGTTAGTCTGATGTCTGCAGTATTCTGCCTTGCTTTATTAAAGAATTTAAACGCAGTACAAAAAAAGGACAAATCCTAAATTGAAGCTGAACATTTATTCCAAATCAATCTGACATGAATTGTTTCAAAGTGCATCAAATCTTAATCCAACATGCAAGAATCCCAAACTGAGCTTTTATTCCAAATCAACCCGACATGAAAAGTTTGAAATGAAAAATTCAGATCCTCAAGTTTTTTTTTCTTTAATCAATTTTGCTTTGCTGCATGGTTGCTTTTTGACAACCTATATTCACAACAGAGACATGCCTGCGTTACTCCTTCTTTCAAACGATCAGTATAGTTTCCAGCTTTGTTGCAACATCAAATTATTTTTGCTTCGGAGGCACAGTTACACGGTGCTCTCTTTTTATTAAGACAAAAGAGTTGACTGCACTGTGAGGTGTCATCCCGTACTTACAGACTGGGATGTTCACAGTGTGTGTTTTATATTAACTTTTTAATATATTTTATTTGGGGTCCAAGATATTCTTGTGTGTGTGTGAAGAACATAATTTTATTAATTTAAGTTTCTAGAGCCTATCCTGTGGTTTGAATTAATGCTAACACTTAACTTATTAATGGGTGAAAAGAATAGAGAAAATGGGATGGTTGTTAAACTGTGTTTGTTTACTATGAACTCTTTTTGACATGAAATGCATTGCATCTGACTGGGCTTATGCTATACTGCTTCTGAATGCAATAGTAAATGGTTGGCGGTTATCTAACTTACAACATCTATATATGTTTATTTTGAAATAAAAGTTAGAACTACTTGTCTTGTGAAAATACAAGAATTGCAGATAAAGAAATGTTATAGCATATTTAGTGGTCAATGTCCATACAGTTAAGAAATGTGGTGATAAATTATCCATGAGTTTTAAAAACTAATTAATTGTTGCGAAAGAATGCTGTTTTCTATGAACTAATAATACATTTATACTTACCTGTGTCGGGAAGGGGAATTTGACTATAGCTGCTTAGTGTGTGTGGAATTTGATTAATAAATGTTACAGTGCAATATCTGATTTTTTCTTCCATTTTCTTTTGTGAGGTCAATAATTTGTCCTATAAAATAAGGTGTAGTCACATGTGACATATGTGCTCTCTTGTAAAATCACTTCTCGAAGTAAAACAACATTTTGAATGAATTTGTGCAGCACATTTTTAACAAGCTAATTTTTAAAGCAACGATTTGATTTATCAATGAAATCAATGAAAAAGTCTACTGAGTGTTAAGTACCCAAGTAGCTAATTGCCAAGTCCAATAGGTTTGAGTGGAAAGTTTATGGCATAATTGTCAATGCAGTACAATGTAAGGGCCTTGTCAACTGGAATTTGTTATGACAATGGCAGGGACTGTGCCACAAGCCAATAACTCTTTATAAGCTTTGACAAGAGCAATGTGCAATATGCGCAGTTCTTGTCAACTCCATGCTCTTTCACCACTCTCACTCACTGCCATCAACTACAGGTGACCTTGGGCTAATGGTGATGGAAGCATGTATATGTTATAAAAGAGTATCATAAAAAGGTAAGGGCCTAGTAAAAAATACATTTGAAGCTACTTATATTTAACAGAAGTGGTATATTATTTTTACGTAAAGTATGTTAAGACCAAATGGAGGTAACTGTTTTCTATACCAGAAATAATCACCCCAAAACATCACTGCTTGTTTTTTGATTGCAATAATTTTTTTGACAATTAGTAGGCATGCACCTCAAAAGCACACTAACAAGCAAATGTAGTGTACCATGTCAACAACAATGAAGAACGCATAATAAGAAATATATGATGTCTGAGCTTTACTTAATATTAGGCTACTTTGTTTTTGCAACTTCTTAATTTCCTTTTTGTCTTCCCCAGTATCCTTCTCTGTCTGTTTGAGGATAAATAGCATATTTCATGAGGGTCACCATAGAAACATTACATGCCAATTCAACAAGTAAAAATATGAATATGCAAACATGCATGGTTAGCAACCAAAAAGATACTAGCCTTCTCATTTGTTTTTTCAATTTGCTTTTGGGGATCTTTTGTTCCAAATAAATATTTGAAATAATTCCTGTGAGAAATGCATCTGTGCCTTTTTAGGATTCAATTTCAGAGAAGAAGGATGATTGATGCAGCATTTATAATATATTTAGGAGAATGTTTTTCATTGCATTGCTCATCAGATATTGGCTTTAATATTTACATAAGCAAAATAAACTATATTATCAACCAATTCTTCAATCTCTATATTACAACATAGCTTCAATTTGTAAAATACACATACCTCACAAAGCCAACCATGTTTGCACAGGAAACATTAACTATATATATATATATATATATATATATATATATATATATATATATATATATATATATATATATATATATACACACACACACACACACAGTTGTAGTCAAAAGTTTACATACCCAAATGGAAATTTATAATTTCTAGAAATTTCTCAAAAAAATATTTTGTAGCAAAAGTTAAGTTTTGCTTTTGTGGATAAGAAGTTTACAGTTTCTGGAATCCGTTCGAAACCATAACAAAGGAAGAAATCTCTCAGCCACATCCTCTGATATAATTTCAGTCACGCCCCCTTTGGTAGCGAGTGCAGTCATGTCTCCTCCAATCCAGGACTAACACATAGCCTACTGCAGTAAGGCACTGACTTCTAGTATTGTGGCTTCGACCCCTTTTTGGATGGCCAACTTCCAACTGGCCCTGGAATGAACTGTCAAACCATCCAGTCTGAGGTACACTGTTCCTGTTATACAGTGCCCTCACAGGTTGGGAGGGAGACTGTTGACTCAGATTCATTCGCTCTCTGACAAAAGGGCTTACAAGTATAAATACCCAACAAAACACCTTTTTAACTCTTAGCGGTCCGTTTGTTTGGTGCCTATCAGGCGTGTCAGGTCCAATTTATTTTCACTCACGCTGTTTATTTTATTTGCGCTGTTCAAAAGTATAGTAAAACAGGTTTAAAAGGCACTGCATATCAACAGGACACTCAGTACTGCATCTCCAGCCAAGAACCACCCCTTGTTTGCTGTATTTATCACATATCTCTTCATAGTAAGGCATGCTGATAAATCCTCTCTTGTTCCACTCGTTTTATCACCAAACTCCTCAATAATGAGATCCAAGTCATTATTTTATTACTATAACATCTCAAAAAGCTCTCCAAATGTCCATGATATTCTTTGAGTGCTGGACATTGGACTGGAAAGGGAAAATTGAAATGTCGAACCCAGTCCGACAGAGGACCGCAAAGGGTTAAACGTACAGATGATGATCAGTCCAGCAAGAATCAGCAGTGATTCAGCAAATGATCAGCAGTGTCTTTATTAATAGAAATATGTATTTATACTGCTGGTACAGTAGTCTGAATCAAAGTATTATACAATCCGGTTCATTTTGTATTTGTTAAGAAAGGTTGAAAATTGAAAACTCAGAGCGTTCAACTTAATAATGCACTGAAGTCTCATCATAATCTAAAAACACAACAGCTTATATTGTGTAAATAACGCTCAGATCTTGTTATATAATCAGGGTGTAGACAATCAGTCATACAGTATATGTTATGCACATTTGCCATAACCTATGTGCTATGAGAATACAGTTGGGCAGTTATCTTTTATTTTCTTTATTTTATCTTTAGCTGGGGCACATCTAATGGGCAGATTGGGATTTTTTTTTTAAAGTAATACAAGTACTGAAATGTAGAAGTGCGTTTACAAGACACGACAAATAAACAAACTGTAGTCTCTCTCTCTCTCTCTCTCTCTCTCTCTCTCTCTCTCTCTCTATATCTATATATATATATATATATATATATATATATATATATATATATATATATATATATATAATTAAGACTTGCATTTTTTTTTATTACTCTGTTACTAGTGAAAGCTGTAAACCAGATTCATTCTCTTGCGTCTTTTTGAGAACTTGTTTAATGTATAGCACAAAACAGACCTTGAAACCACTCGGGTGCTACATATATATTTGACATTGTTTTTTTCCCCCCCAAGGTAAGGTGGCCAAATAAATGAAGTTTAGCATAGCACTAGCTTATACTTTAAAACATGATATGCCTATTTAAGCAAATTAGAAAAACAGTAAGGATAACAAGCTGCACCTTTTTTAAAAACCTTTAAATCCGTTAACCTGTTCTGCAGGCCTACAGTACCTACACCAATTTCAAACATCATTTCCATCACTTCACACCAACTTAAATCAATTAATACTGACTATTAAGCTTCTAAATACAAATTTACTATCATACTTATAAGTAAGGGGCATTCAATGTATTTCATAAGGTATATTTTGCAAAAAAAACAAAACTGCACTTTTACCGTAAACTTTCGAACATCTATACGGGGCTCCAATCAATGAATGAATGGAGATAAACCAGCCAAGCATTGTCTCCTCAAATAAGACTGAAATGCAACTAAATCCTGTATTTTGAACCCTGGTGATACTGCAACAGGACCATCATAGCCTTGTTTACCTGTATATCTGAAAACTGTCTTTATTAAGCAAAACCATAACTTTTCACCAGAATATTAAAATACGTTTTCATATTTAGAATACAGTAAGCAGCAGATCTGTTTTTTTGCTTTCCTTGCAGACACTTTTTCATTAGTTCAAAAGACCCTGATTTCACTGAAAATGGAGTGAAGGACAGGAAAAATCTAAAGAAAAAACTTCAGAAGCATTCATAATCTGGCACCACAAACATTGCTGCGAATGGTGACATTTGTTCAAAGAGCCGAATGAAGTATGTTTTGACTGTAGCGTCACAGTTATCAAATTCTCACAAAACGGTGGTGCATGAAAACAGACAGTTTGCTATGAAAATATTTTGCCACAAGTTCTGTAAAATCAGGTTCAGATCAAACTGTTTGTATAATTAACAGCAATTCGAATAAATGTAGAAATTGTGAACAGGATGTTCCAGGCCTCCTACAGCGGAACGAGGAGCTCAGACCGGCGGGAAGAATTGACGTTAAACCAGCCAAGCAGTCTACTGCAGAACACGAACATTGTGGATCCATGACATCCTCAAGCAAGGAGAAAGCACACGTTGAGAGCTGTGTTGTACAACTCAGGGAACTCCAAGACAGTTAAAATTAGCTTCTCTTCCATTTTAATTGCTGTCTGTCTTCCTCCTACTCTCCCCTGATTGGTTTCTGGTTGTATACATCACGGCACGCAGCAGCAAAAGTTAAAAATATTTTATCTTCTGTATGCCGTTTCCCTCAGCTGCTGTGCACCCCCGTCAGTGTGACTGCCTTCATTGAAAACAGTGGCTTAAACTTTTTTTCCTCCTGCACTGTGTTTGGTATGAACGCCCCTTGAGTTTCCTTACATCATGCAACAGTCTAACATTGCAGGTTGTCATTCTACTGATTGAGTGAGGACTTTGTGGGGAGGAGAAAAAAATTGTCTGTTGGGAATTTTCATGTGCTAACCACTAATGAGGACGTTGTCGGAAACATTTCTGTCTGTTAAGTTTAAGAACCAAGCATTTTTCAGTGGGATGCGCCCCTAGGACCAGGAGTTTTTTGCCTGTATTTGACTCTCTTCCTATTGAATTATTTTTAAAAGTAGCATCTTGGAATTAGTGTCCTTTTTTCCCCGAACACTCTTATAATGTACTTCAGAAACCATAAAACCTCTCTTTTTTTCAAAATATTTAGTATTTTTTGTTTTTGTTTTGTAAAATGTTATGTATGTTTTTATTATGGATTCAGCTCAGTGTTTTCAATAGATACATGTATATAAATGTGTTATTCTATGACCTGAGGGATCTGACAATACCTCATGAAAGTGTTGTTGAAAAAGATTAATGTTTGGGCAAATTACAAGACAATGTGTTACCTGAGTGGAGTAACTTTTTTTTTTATAAACACATTTATTGCCAACTGTGTTTCTATCTTTGAAATCCATAATAATATCTATTACAAGTAGATACTTAAAAATTGTATTTTCGGTCCAGCAACTATAAAAAATACTTTTACAGATTTTCCACTCCATAAGTAAAAAAAAAAACAAAAAAAAACTTTATTATTCAGTAGATTTTGGGGTTTCATACAGATAAAGCTACACAAACATTTTATTCTGTTACCTGAAGGGCCCTGCAACACTCCCTGAAAATTTTGTTAATTTTTTTTTAATATGGTCAAAATACCTAAACGATTTTATGAATTTAGAGTCTTTTGTTAAAAAACAAACATAACACATGGTTTAGAACTGAACATTTATTTTAATAATAAATAATACTGAGAACAGCTACATTATAGAAATGGAATCACTGTCAGAAAATCCTGACTCACCAGTATCAGACGACAGTATGTCTGCCAACAGTGTTTTAATTCTCAATGCCATCCAGAAATTACATTCTGTAGACAACGCTCATCGCCAGATAACACACCATAGGTTTTACTGCCTCACGTGTCTCATAAATTGTTATTTTCACAGAATAGTTACTGCTTTGTACTATGATGGCCACTGTATTCTACTGAAAACCTGTAACCTCAAGGCCATACAAGTTACAAGTATAAACAAGTATAGCTATACTTATTAGGAGGGGTGGTTACTGTGTTTAAACCAAGCCACATTCATCTTTGTTTTTATAGTGTTTTTCACAGTTATTGTTTTCTGTTCTTTTTGTTGGTTAAAGTGAAAATAACGTTCCTTTGTTGTTGTAAAACACAAGTGGGGAAAGAGAAAACAAAGAAAATCAGTTAAGCTGGAACATTTCTAATAGTGTCCAGTCTGTATTCAATAAAACTATGCCAAACTGGCATTTCAGCCAAAAAAAAAACCCTGGTCTTCTGTGTGTTCTTGCTCTCCAGCCCCTTTGCTCCTGTCACAAAGTAATGCTCCAGTTTTTAATAGCATGTTTTACATATTGCTGTGGAAGAAAGCAGGGAAATGAGTGGATGGCTACACTTATTTAATTAATACTTTTATTGAATGACATGCAGTATTCAGTTATGCAACACTATACTGTTCTCCTACTGGCATTAATTTAAGAAAATACTATATTTTACTATTTTTGTGAGTTTTGTTCAGTTTGGGTTGGATATTGGTGTCTGAACAAATTTATATCAGAGCGTTAGTTTCTCGCACTGCTCATATAATTAGGGTCACCAGATTTGCAGAGTGAAAAACTACGTGATTAGGCTGTGACTTAAGTAAATTGTGTAAACCATGTTGAACTCTTGAAGTTGCTGCTGGAGTCCCCTGTGGCTTCTCAGGATGCTGTTGCAATGAAAGTTGATGTGTCAACACTGCAGGTTGCATATTTATTAAATACAAAATAAGCAAAATACTTTTACAAAATACTGCTCACAGAGCAAAATAAGTTCAAACAAAAACACAACACAAAGATACTGACACCCACAAGTACTGTGCTGGTCCTTCCACCATGAGTAGCAATTGTATACTTTTTTTAATTTCTTTTTTTTAGTGCAAAAGAACATAAGAACATAAGAAAGTTTACAAACGAGAGGAGGCCATTCGGCCCATCTTGCTCGTTTGGTTGTTAGTAGCTTATTGATCCCAAAATCTCATCAAGCAGCTTCTTGAAGGATCCCAGGGTGTCAGCTTCAACAACATTACTGGGGAGTTGATTCCAGACCCTCACAATTCTCTGTGTAAAAAAGTGTCTCCTATTTTCTGTTCTGAATGCCCCTTTTTCTAAACTCCATTTGTGACCCCTGGTCCTTGTTTCTTTTTTCAGGCTGAAAAAGTCCCTTGGGTCGACACTGTCAATACCTTTTAGAATTTTGAATGCTTGAATTAGGTCGCCACGTAATCTTCTTTGTTCAAGACTGAACAGATTCAATTCTTTTAGCCTGTCTGCATATGACATGCCTTTTAAGCCCGGAATAATTCTGGTCGCTCTTCTTTGCACTCTTTCTAGAGCATCAATATCTTTTTTATAGCGAGGTGACCAGAACTGCACACAATATTCAAGATGAGGTCTTACAAGTGCATTGTACAGTTTTAACATTACTTCCCTTGATTTAAATTCAACACTTTTCACAATGTATCCGAGCATCTTGTTAGCCTTTTTTATAGCTTCCCCACATTGCCTAGATGAAGACATTTCTGAGTCAACAAAAACTCCTAGGTCTTTTTCATAGATTCCTTCTCCAATTTCAATATCTCCCATATGATATTTATAATGTACATTTTTATTTCCTGCATGCAGTACCTTACACTTTTCTCTATTAAATGTCATTTGCCATGTGTCTGCCCAGTTCTGAATCTTGTCTAGATCATTTTGAATGACCTTTGCTGCTGCAACAGTGTTTGCCACTCCTCCTACTTTTGTGTCGTCTGCAAATTTAACAAGTTTGCTTACTATACCAGAATCTAAATCATTAATGTAGATTAGGAATAGCAGAGGACCTAATACTGATCCCTGTGGTACACCGCTGGTTACCACACTCCATTCTGAGGTTTTTCCTCTAATCAGTACTTTCTGTTTTCTACATGTTAACCACTCCCTAATCCATGTACATGTGTTTCCTTGAATCCCAACTGCGTTCAGTTTGAGAATTAATCTTTTGTGCGGGACTTTGTCAAAAGCTTTCTGGAAATCTAAATAAACCATGTCATATGCTTTGCAATTATCCATTATCGATGTTGCATCCTCAAAAAAATCAAGCAAGTTAGTTAGGCACGATCTCCCTTTCCTAAAACCATGTTGACTGTCTCCCAGGACCCTGTTACCATATAGGTAATTTTCCATTTTGGATCTTATTATAGTTTCCATAAGTTTGCATATAATAGAAGTCAGGCTTACTGGTCTGTAGTTAACTGGTTCAGTTTTATTTCCCTTTTTGTGGATCGGTATTACGTTTGCAATTTTCCAGTCTGTCGGTACCACCCCTGTGTCAAGAGACTGCTGCATGATCTTGGTTAGCGGTTTGTAAATTACTTCTTTCATTTCTTTGAGTACTACTGGGAGGATCTCATCCGGCCCAGGGGATTTGTTTATTTTAAGAGCTCCTAGTCCCTTTAACACTTCTGCCTCAGTTATGCTAAAGTTATTTAAAACTGGATAGGAACTGGATGACATGTGGAGCATGTTGTCAGTATCTTCCTTTGTAAAAACTTGTGAAAAGTAATCATTTAACATATTTGCTATTTTTTTTTTTCTTCCTCTACGATTTTGCCATTTGTATCTCTTAAACATTTAATCTCCCCTTTGAATGTTCTCTTGCTGTTGTAATATTGGAAAAACATTTTGGAATTGGTTTTAGCTCCCTTAGCAATGTTCATTTCTATTTCTCTCTTGGCCTTTCTAACTTCCTTTTTGACTTGCGTTTGCAGTTCCGTGTACTCTTTCTGCGTACTTTCTTTTTGGTCCTTTTTTAATGCTCTGTAAAGTGCCTTTTTATAACCTGCTGACAAAGCATAATGCAGCACTAGGTTACATTAAATTAGGTGGTATACAGATTCAAAACGTATATATATATATATATATATATATATATATATATATATATATATATATATATATATATATATATATATATATATATATATTTTAATTAATTTTTAATATGATATACTTTGTATTTTCAGGAAAAATTAATAGAGCTGCAACCAGTAAGTGTTTGTGGCTTCACTCTGAGGCCACCAAAAGTATGTTTGAGAACCTCTCTAGAGAATACAGCCTGCTACCTAATATATGTCAGAGAGGGAATTGCTTGCTAAAAAAAACTGTTGACAGTGTGGTATGTCACACTCTTGAACCTTAACCTTCCTAGTCAATGAGCTTAAAATGGATTCTAGGGGCTGCAAGACATTTACAAGAAGACACGCATTTTGAAACAGATGGCAAAAGGAGTTGTCTTTGAATCAAGTAAATAAGCTTAATTAGAATTCTCAAATATGTATTTTTTAAAGCAATTGTAGCAAACAGCATTAAGAATGAATCAAAATAACAATTATAAACAAAAGTGAGAGAGTAGAGAGTTCAACAATTAAAAGTACATCAACACTTTCAGATATCAAGAAGTTCAAAGATTGGAATCTATACCCTCTCCTTCCTAAACATGTAGCTCTTACAGTGGATTCTCTCAGCAGACTTAAAATGGATAACCTGGCTTAACGATCAACATTCACTGCTCAGATCACTGTTTACTGACTCAAATTCTGGATTTGAACCTGAACATTTTATTGGTGCACTCTTTATAACCTGTTGACAGCACGCATTGGTCGAAGACTTTCCTCTTGAGACATAAGGGTGTGCTGAATAGAGTTTTTGGTATGGGAAACCAACGTGCCTGTCTCTCCTGTTTTCTGGCTGTCTGTGAAATGCTACAATATTATAGGGAGGTAAGTAATTAACCTCAGCTAGTGGGCTGAATATATCTGTGCTTGTGCGTTTCACATGCTTCAAAACCAGATTCCTTGTGTGAAACCAGATGGCTATTTTCACATACAATGCTTCCACAGTCTACATTCTACCACATCAAGCAACTAATACAGATTGAACATCCCCATAATTTCACAAGGCAGGAGAAATATGTTTGAACATTTAAAATGGCCCAGGGGATCCATCTGTGGCAGCGGAGAACAGCCTTCAGAGAGGTATAGCCAAACAGTTTTATTATAGCATCACATTTTGTCCTTATTTCTGGTAAATTAAATAAGCCAGTAAAGTGAAAAACAAGGACTAAATTACATTTAATTTCATACTGAATGGCTCTTAAATGGAGTTGTTAAACTTATAAAGAAGGGCCTTTTTTGTTTTGTTGTGTCATAGCAGTCTGTTTTGAGTGCCTGGCCAGGATCATCCACCGTAGCAAGGTGAGGAGAAACAGTCCTTTTAGATTTTACCTTTCTAACCTGCAGTAGTCGTACAACAGTCCCTGCACATTTTCTGATGCAAACCTGCACTCTCCTGACTGTAAAACATACATGGCCATGCCTTTCCTGCTCGAGACCCCCATGTATGAGCATGCTCAACACAGCTAAATTGGAGTGAAGGCAAAATCCAGCTCAGTGATACTAATGCTAATAAGTGGTAAGAAAAATTATTTTAAAGCCTTAGTTAATAGTGTATACCACCCACCCCACCCCCCCCGCATTTTTGTTTTTAAACAAATAGGATTCATCATGGAGTTGATGACTAGGACATTGTACATGGTTCCTGGTGTTAGCAAAAAGTACAATACAGCAAAGTCTATTTGAAACCCACTTGCAATTAAAAACTTTTTTTTTTTTTAAATAAAGTAAAATCCAACTCAGTAAATCCAATTTCCGACTGAAACTGGCTTATTATGTGGATGCAAGCTGCTCTGCACAGCAATATTTATTTAAACATCTTTCCCCACCCCCCACACTGGAGGAGACAAGCTAATGTATCTTGCCAGAATAATCAAGATTACTACATACCAGTCATAGACACCAGACAGAATACTGATTGCATGACAAACTTTCGATTTTGGTCCTTCTTACTTCTGGTTTATCAGAACCAGAGTTGTCAAATCTCACCACTAATACATTTATTCATTTCATTTCATATTTGTGTAATTCTATATTTGTATAGTCTCAGGTATCACCATTGGTCAAGCACTGATTTTCCCCCATCAACAGTCTTATATTATTTATTGTGTACAAGCTGTGCTGCACAGCACATAGGGCTCAGTTACTATGGATACTGCTTTAAAAAGGTCACCTTCAGGAAGTTCTTTCTGTGTGCAGAAAGAAACAAGGATAATGAAACATCCTTTTGGATATGATTAAAAAAAAAATGTAAATACATTACAAAGAAATTACCTGGTGTTTTTCAGAAATCTCTTTATTAAACTGAGTTTATATTTGAGTTTAAATGGGAGATGTATAGACTCTTTCATTATAAAGGGCATTTTTTGATTATAAAGTTACAGTAAATTGGCAATTCACTGTTTAGTTTTCTTCAAATTGTTATTTTGTTATGGATTGCATTTTTTTTTTTTTTTAATACTCATGTTACCTTTACTATTTTAAATGGTTATAAGTTAAAAGCAACCGCCGGACAAAAAAAAAAGAAATGTTATTATTATATTTCAACATGGCCTTTTGTAATTTTTGTTTACCTTGCTCAATCTACATTGTTTGCGCGTGTGTTCAGCGGCATTTTGAAGCAGAAATTGATTATTGTGCTGTCTTTTGTTAAGTAACAAATTCGAGTTTGACTGAATTTTGTAACCGGAAATGTATTATTTTTATGACATCTTTTTTTTTTGTTTGTTTTATTAATAAATGAACAATTTAAATTGCTCCATTTTTAACTAGTGTATGCTTAAAATAAGAATTTAATGAACGGTGTTGTAGTTGACATTGCGTAGGCTAAATTTTTCTTTTCTACTGTACAGCACACATAGAATTTATAATACGCAATGTTTGACAGCAAGTGGCTACAAAAGTTAATGTCACATTATGTATTTTTTTCTACAGAAGTGTTTTTACTAGTACAATATAATACTGTTATCCTCTTATTAATTTTCTTAAGTAAATACAACAAGTAAACAATATCTGTTCATTTTTAAAAATTTATAATTATAAAACAGTTAAAATATAGGCCCTGTTCTTGTAGTTTACAATAGCTTACCTGCACTATCTATTATTATCGGTATATGACGATATGGGTAGATAACCATTGGCTACCAGTATCGGCCAAGAAAGCCTTTATTGGTGCACCCCTATTCATAAAGTATTAAGGCAAAATTAAGCATTGAACATGACCTTAAACACACACCACTGTTATCTTACATTCTGAAGATCTACAGGTAACTTGCACAAGCAAACTAAGAGAAAAAAATACCAGTCCCTTTTCAGAATTTACTATTAGATTCTATATATAGTGTTTCAATATAGTGCATTTATTTGAAACACTTTATTTTCCAGATATAACTGCAGAACTGTCCTAAAATAAACTTAGTGACGAAGAAAACGTAAAACTTGGTTGTTTAAAAAAAAAAGAAAGAAAGAAATACCAGTATGACTCATAGTAATAATATGCTGGCAATATACTGGTATTAAATATGAATTAAACACATTCCTCAGTATAAGATAATCTACCATTAATAATCTAATTTGTCATAATCAGACATTGTTGTAACTGTTGTTCTGTAAGTTTGCAGCAAGCTGGTACTCAGCCCCATATTTGTCTTTATGAATAAATGTGTGGAACTAGGTTTTTTTTGTGTTCTTTTTCATGTTTTTGTTCTTGTGAAACAAATCTTGCTGTGTGCATTAGGGTTAAAAGATTTTAGTTGAACTCCTACATGATTGCTCAAGCCTCATGCTGAGGATGGAAGCCCGCTGCAATGATATAGGTAAGGCTTCTGTTTTTCGGGTTTTATTAATTGTATTTTTTGGTGCTTATTTTTAGCTATTTTCGAGTTTTTTGTAAATCGTTTTTTTTCTTCGGGGCTTTCGTTTTTTGATATACTGTATGAAATTAATGTTTTCGGTTACTTTCTAAAATGCTTGAGCAGGCTTTTTTTTGTGTCAAAATATGTATAGTAACTCGATAGTACTTGCACACTTTGTACCTTCTTTCCTTTGCTGTCTTCCACAATGAAATCCCTATGGTCACGGGCTCATTCTTCTGGGGTTTTTGTGTGTAGGCATTTTTGTACCTTTCACCACAATTCTGTTTTAAATCCTCTCTCTCTTAACTGTAATACAATTTAAAATCCTGCTAACAAGCCTCCATCCTGATTGTAATCTTGTTTTAAATCTCGCAAACAAAGTCTCCAATACAAATGTAGGAATGTGCCGTCACTTACTAGTTGGGGCGGGTTTAAAGTATTCAGAACAAATCAATGACAGATACAAATCAAGAAGGCGGGACATTGCCCAGCAGCACTGGGAAGTGGATTTATTATTATTTTTGTAGTAGGTTTTATTTTTTTTAAAGGGAAAAGGGTAAAGTCAACGTGAATAGATTAACCATTTCCACAGTTTCTCTGTGTTTTCCGGCGTTTATTGTCTATCCACCGATTTAAGTTTTTTTGCATCGGGGGTGTTTTATTGGGTTTTATCAGTTAAAACCGAAAAATCAGGACACCACTGGCATGAATTCCCAGTTATGGTAATTTATTTTGTTCTTGGCAGGTACCCATAATATATGCTACTTAAGACTAGTGTAACATGAATTACATCTTACTGCTAAGGGACTAAGCACAAAGCAGTCAACGATCCAATCACCAAACATGATAATAACAAAAGTGTAAAAGATAAATAAATATATTTCTTTGCTTTGCAAAGGGCCTCATTATTTATTTTTTAACTTTGTAGCGTTTGCATTTTTTATAACCTTGTTATAAATCAACTAAACTATAAAGCACTGTCATTTTCAGTCACCTGCAAATGGAAATAATTTGAAAGATTGAATAAATGATGTCATATAAAAAAATAAAACACTAAACAAAGAAGTCTTTGTATATATATATCTATATATATATATATATATATATATATATATTATATATATATATTTTTTTTTTTTTTAAAAGCTTGCAGGGCTCTTTCAGCAGATCTCAGTTATTAATAAACAATTGCCGTACCATGTTTTGGCCAGACAGATCCTTTAGTGTGAGGAATGTGCTTGATATGTGTGTTTCTAAACTGAATGTAAACCAATCCGCTGTGAGTGCTGTTTAAAGGGCAATGCATTATATTTTACCAAGCCATTTTTTCAATCAGACATACATTGAGTGCAGTATCACCTTCTAGTTTACGGTAAGTTTTTGCAGTAAATCTTGCATACTTAACTGATCTCTTACTTTACAATATACTGCACACATGCACCCCCATCACAACGCGTACAATCCCAAATAATTATGGAATAAAAAATAATTAATACATATATCGTGCATATTTGCAATTTGATCTAAATGGTCTCATATCATTTCAAAAGTGTATAATAATTACCACCCCATCACAATATACGTCAGAAATCCCCATGCAAGCAATACAATAATAATAATAATAATAATAATAATAAATCTGGCACAATAAGAATTACAATGACACATTAGGACTTGTTGAATAAACAACTAATCACTATATGGTCAATTTCTGAGTGAAAACCAGGGTTAGATATGCATTTGTATGGCACTTACAGTGTGTTGCTGGGCATGGAATGACATCGAGATCCCAGCCATGAGTAAAGTGCTCAGCAGCTGCTATTTCATTGTTGCTGCAGCTAAACTGTATAAAGGAACAACCTACAACATAATACAATATTTCAGTGAAGCACGAAACGTACATAATTCAGCTTGCAGATTTATTTATGGCTTTTCATGGAACTGATCTTCATAATCTTTTGATGGCTGATGTTTATCAACAAGAGTTGCTTGTTTTTTTTTTTTTTTTTTGTAGTTCATCAGTCCTAGGATGAGCAGCAAAAGTAAATCTTAACAATGCCATGCAACCAACCATCCAAACAGACTGTAAAAGTGTGCGACACTGAGGTTATTCAAGTTAGGAAACTAGAATTTGTAATGTCTTTTCAGTAAAGGTACTCATAGGCCACGTATTTTTTGACTTAGCTGCCTGCCCACTCTTTTGATGTAGCATTTGGTGTCTGTATCGGACAAACGTATCCCATAAGCCCTTCAAATGCAGTTTGCAGTCAACAACTTAAATAATAATAATTTCAGACCATCTCCTTCAGTTATCGAGTAGGACACACGACAGTGGGGGAGATTGCCTCGGAAACATGTAAGGCAGTGTGAAATGTTCTGCAAGACAAATACATGTCCATACCTACCGAAGATGACTGGAAGGAGATTGCTGCAAGTTCAACCAGATGTGGTTGAACCGAATTGCATAGGTGCAATTGATGGAAAACACATTAACATTCAAGCACCGCCAGACTCAGGTTCCATGTTTTTTAAGTATAAAGGCACATTTTCAATTATTCTACTTGCTCTTGTAGATGCAGAATATAAAATTTGTATTATTAATGTGGGATAATATGGCAGGAACAGCAATGGAGGCATTTTCTCAAGATCAGTTCTGGTTCATGCTATCGACAATAAAACCCTGCATATCTCTCTTGATAAAGAGTTACCTGGAGCACCACAGCTAAAAGCAATTCCCCATCTAATAGTAGTGGATGAAGCTTTCCCACTTAGGGTCAATCTAATGAGGCCATACCCTAGCAGGAATCTGCCAAGGGAGAAAAGGCTATATAATTACTGTCTATCACGGGCTAGATGTACGTCTGAAAATACTTTTGGTATACTAGCTGCTTGCTGTAGGGTATACCAAAGGAGGATCAGGCTCCTTTGTACTGAGGAAAGTAGTTTAATATAAATATACATTTATTGATTTTCACTTTCAATAAAATCTTTTTAGTTATTTTTCATAAAATCTTTTCCATTATTGGTCAACATAGGCTATACCAGCTATACGTCAAACCAGTTTTGGCCTTCCTTGTCACTAGGTGGCAAAAGATATTTAAACAAGACATACCATCTATATTTAGTTGGTCTGCTATTTCTTGCCATATGCCGTCCTTTTTCTTTACAGCCTAACACTGGCATCATAAAGAATATTATGTTTTTAGACTGTAATAATTATTCATTGATGTCCATTTTATTTTCTGAGGTAATCGCTGCCTGATGAAACAGTAATAGGCTGATAAACACGACCTCAATCAATTTCTGAATAGAAATAAAACAAATGTAATTTTAAATTTGCTCGCTTCGTTCACACCACTCACTAATGCTGAGATGGGCATTGTCACTTATAACATTGTAAAGATGTTATCCCTTCTACTGAAAAAAAATACAGTTGCTGTACTACTGTACTTCTTTAAAGCTGCTGCCAACTAGTTCCAGATGCACATGTCTCCTAGAGCAGCTAAAGTGTACTTGCTTTGCTCTAATTTGAAATCAACTTGTCTACAAGAGGCTTCAGGCTGATTGCACTCACTGTGCAGCACATACTGACTTAATCAGTGCTAGTAGTTTCACAGTTTAGATTTTAAACTGCTCTTTCAACTTGAAAGAGAGTGTATATTGTGGCCATTTACAAAAAACAAAAAAAGTACAGAAAAAAATATCTTAAAGAATCAATTTGTTCTCAACTTTGCAGAACCTGTAAGGGATTTAAAGCATGTTTTACTGGTCCTCTGTATTCATGTGGGTGGATTAAGAGAGGTGTGCAGACAGCCCGTTGCTGTTCATACTTGGATGTCCCAGGAAGCCATCAACAATCTAGAGCAGTTTTAGTTTTTAGTTTTTTTGTTGGCTCTCAATCAGTTTGCTTTGGATAAGCATGCTTTGTTAATACAGTCTTTAAGAACTGTAAACCATAACGGCAAAACTTCAGCACAGCAATAATGTGACATTTGTATTTGCCCCCTCCAAAAGGAATTATTAAAGTGCCTCCTAAACATAAAAACATAAATGAATGAGCAATGAAGTAGACTGAGGGAAATTAATCTATTTAGCCTACAAAGAGGTTTTTCTTTTGGGGGGGTGAACGACAACTTGATTGAAGTCATGAAAATGTTTAAAGGATTTGTCAAAGTTAACCCTTAGCCAATACTTTAAATGCAGCACTGAAACCAGGACTAGAGGACACACTTGACTTGATATCAACCAAAGACAAGACACGACAAGCTACTGGATTCACCCCCCCTCCTCCCTCCTCCCTCCTCCCTCCTCCCTCTCCTACTAGTATTTCCAGCTTGCAAGAATGCCACCTAGTGGAAAATTAATTATTAAATGTTGTAAAAGAAAAAAATGGTTTGCTTATCTTCTGGGGGGAATAAGAGAAATTGAGCCTACTAAATTACTATTCTGGGGTTGCTGTTTTGTTTTTTGTTTTTGTTTTTTTTCCCCCTTTAATCTCAAAACTGTTTAAGATTTGTAGTTTTATTTCACATTATAATCTTGGTGTTATTCCTTGGTATCTGTTACTTCTTTCTTTTATAGTTTGTTTGTATTTTCTAAGCTTTCTCTGTAAATGTCACAAATTCACAGGGTATGCTTCTGCAACTACAGTACTTTAGCAGTAGGGTTCTTTTTTTATATTGCTCAGGGAGCATAAATGGTAAATACTATTTATATTGATAGGTATTAACAGGAAACACATATAGAACTGATTTTATTTCAACATACACAACATTCATATTTTTTTTTTAAACTACCATATGACACACACACACACACACACACACACTCCAATTTAGAATGACCAATTATATTTTTTACCGGAGATATCCCCACTACACCTCAGGAGATCTAAAGGTCAGTGGGTGTCCTCTGACACAAAACCCCAGCATCTGCATTTTTGATACTTTATTCCTTTTCTTTTCTAAAGTTTTTTTTTTTTTAAATGCAGTTGATCATTGGATGAGATTGTTCATATGCTGTTTCCTTTTGTTATGGGATCAATCAGTCTACATCCTAATTTTTTTTTAATATAGCACCTTTCATAGTGGACCACCATCACCTTTACATAGGTAAGCTGTGAACTGTGCATTATATGCAGAGTCATTTACAATAGTAAATTGATTTAACATCTCATCCGCAGGATATAGCACAAGGAGGTGAAGTGCTTTGCTCAGGTCACACAGTGAGTCAGTCGGTGGCAGGGGTGGGATTTGAACCACAAGGGACTTTAACCAAGGACTAACACTGGACAAACCTGGACTTTAACCAGTGGACCACACTGCCTCTATTAGACCTGGTTTTAGGACCAGTGGCAGTTTGCATATGTTAAATATCTGATATATCATCTGCAACAAATCGTACAACTCAAGGCGAGCAACCTCAAACGTCACGAAAACACATTTTCATCTGAATATCCTCCTGGATCAGGCTTAAGGCAGATGCTGCTTTTGGCATTCAGTAAAGAAGCTAATTTAATGACTCAAGCGAGTTTTGTGTGGCAAGCATGGAATTCCGCTGGTGCCAAACGTCCTTTATTCAGATACATGAATCTTTTTATAAAATGGGAGTGTTGGCGCTAGACTAGAAAATGCATGTTTAAATGTTATATTGCAGTTCTAAAATTAATATTATATTTACATATCTTATGTCTTGCAGGTACTGTAATCCCTTTCAAAATAAATACAGTGCATTTGTCAAAAACAGTATTTAATACACGCACGCAGCAGTCATAACAACTTCTTTAAGCCTAGGGTTCAGATCTTCAAGGGTATTATGCATTCTGGGAGGGGCATCTTTTTAAAATTATATATTATATTCTGGCTGGGACATTTCAGTTTGATAATAAGTGGAAAGTGGCATAGGACTGTTATTATATGTGCTTGTCTCTATTAGAGCTGTCCAGCATACAGTGAAAGAGCCATATTGATTACCAGAGCCATAACGATTGGCAATATTGTGCAAAAAATCTCGCATTCTAAATTACCTATCTAAAATCAGTATGTTTAGGTTGCTAAAATTGAAGATCTTGTTGTGTTTTAATTGCATTTGGACTGTACTTGCTTCTACAAAAGACAAGCTATTTTCCTTGTAGTATTTTAAAATCCATTAACAGCCTTCTTAAGAGATAATTCACATCAAAACATCAATGTTTGTGGAGCGCCGTAAAAGCCGTCCATTGGACAGTATTTGTCTGGATTTCTACAATGAATTACCAGTGTGTATTTTTTTTTGTGTACCCGTTTAATGCCAGAAAATGGTATGCTGTCAATGCTGTGACTGACTACTGCACAAATCACTACGAACAAGACAAACTGTAGTTGGTGAACATGGGGATCTATGACCTAAGCATTAGTAGCTTATTGGGAAAAGGGAAAGAGGAAGGGAGGTGAGAAAATGCAAATCTCTAAGGTTTTCTGGAGTACTCTGCTGGAAAAGAAAAGCATTGTGTTTATAATTAAAGCAGGACCACTCTTGCCTCGAGTTATCACGCATTCTGCTGCAGTACCAAGGAAATCATGACCACTGCATATGTGCAATTTTACAACTTCACTTTTGCAAAGATCTTTCTTCAAAAGATGGAATCTTTTCACAGATGCCTTTGTTGCGTAGCACAGTGTCAGCCCCTGGAGTCAGTGAAAATCTCATATTCATCTAAAAATGCTGCGCAGGGCCTTGTCACATTGACACATATACCATCTACTAAGAATAAGCCTTACAGTATTACAGATTATTTTAAATATTTGCCCCATGTATTGTTGCAAAATGGGTACAGTAAAAAAAAAGACTAATACTTTGGCCAATAATAATTATTCTGTTGTAATAGTAATGACCATTTTGCATATTAACATTTAAGTAAAATATATTACATTATTTATTTATTTATTTATTTATTTATTAACAAAAACCCTTATCCAGGACGACTTCAGTTGTTACAAAACATCACAATACGAAGTATCACATTGCAAAATATCATATTACAGATAAGAGCAGTAAAATCAGAAGATAGTAGATCAAATACAAATAAGAGCAAAATAAAGAATACATCAAATAATTATATTTAAAAGCACATGTGTTAAATGTTATTGTTGCTATTATAAATCTAATTTGTGCCAAAAGCAGTTATTTTATTTGCCCTTCACAAATCAGACTAGAAGAACCTGAGAGAATGTTTTTTAATGGCTCTGTAATAATTTAGGAATAAAAAAAAAAAAAAAAAAAAAATCCCTCCAAGAGATAAAGTAATAGGGTTCATTTTTTACTACATTTTAATTTAATCATTTGTAATGATATTTCAGGATGTTCATCTCTCATTCAAATGAGCTGAGGCATAATTCCAATATTCCATAGATTAACAGGTTAGGAAAAAATAATAACAATAACATTTGAATATGTGGAATGATAATGGTTTAAATTATGTAGATGTTGATGCTCTGCATCATTTCATAGTTCAAGTTAATATATATCTGAAGACCATGATACATAATTGACTGTAAATCCCTTGTTTATCAAGGTTAGCCATAGCGGAAGGCCAGACAATCTGAAAGCCTTTTGTGTAAAATAACACTATGTAACACAATTTTTGTTCCTGGGTAGTAAGTGTTATTTCCTAATTGCTTATGCCTCAAAAGTATAGAAAATGGCTATTATTCCCCACAAACTTTGCTTTTGTGACCAGGACAGCGATATTTCAAAATATCACTATTTCCAATGGGAAAACGAGCAAATGTGTGTCTTTTCGTTCACATAAAGTCAGAAAAAACAACATATGAATCCAAATTAACATGTATTTATACTAAAGTAATACAAAAATGACTACAAAAGATTTAGAAGTGAGTAGTTTTCGAGATTTACGATTATATTGTATTTACACATCCAAAAAAGCCTAACTTTTGCACATGCAATCCAGCCCCTTTTGAGCCCAACATTTCCACCAGATGTATACAAAATCGTGCAATTTGTTGGATTCTAGCATATTGAGGCCTGTCAGGGCAAACACTGGGGAATAAAGCAAACTCTTTTGCATGATCTGCATGGTCAGTGTGATCAAAAATACATGGCTGTATTACTCATCTCCTAATTCACCTGTGCTACTATGCCCAGCTAACTCTTTCACCAGGCTTTACTGTTGAATGTATAAATGTGGTCATTTCCAATAGGATGGTCCACACGCCACACAGATTTGGGAAATAATGAACAACTCTGACCATGATTGCAATGCTCAGTCAGCATGTTTATGAAAGATAAGGCTGCCACATTTAAACTCCCCAGTTTACTTTACGACCAATAGGTGTTTATAACATCTACTAACTTACATAAATCAGCAGTCTTTACCATTAATCTTTGTTTTCTTTTTATTTCTAAACAACCTGACCTTCACACAAAGACTGATTTTCTTTTTTTCTTTTACACTTCTGAGAGCTGAGGCCACAATGCACCTTGATGGACTGAACTTCCTACCAAATGACAACAGGGACTTGGGTGTTGTTTATTATGATGCTGAGTCAGCAAGCACATTTTTTGTTTTTGTTTTTGTAAATCTAAGCAGTTTTATGGGCAAAATATTAGAGGTGTGCAGAGAATGCATTACTCCTACTCATAACTAGGGATGTGATTTCGTCATGGTGGTCACGACAGTCACGGAATTTTGACAGCGTGAAAATAGGAAAGGAGCAGATCAGTGCGAAGTTAAAGCAGTTAGCAAACGTCAAATATAGGTGAATACTTACACAGTACTATAAACAATGGTGAAATTAGGTTCTAAGCAGTTACCCTACAGTACTTAACAGTACCTGTCAACAGAGTAAATGCAGAACGAGCCGTCTAATCTTTTAACTCTTTGAGTAGTACAAACATACTGGTACGTTCTACAACTTTAAACTTGAATTACTGTATATTGTGACACTAGGTTTCTGTACATCTTTTATTGGTCCCTGTGGCAATGTTGCCCCGCCCCTATGTGTATTTTGTGTTGTATGTTATGTGTTGTGGGTTACTGTTGGTGTATAGTCATTGGTACACGGGATATAAATGGGTCTGTGGAACACGATTTGTTTAAAATGTATATTTGTATTTAGGCACAAGGATTGCACAGCACTTCACATGCAGATAAAATGTAATAATATGCGAGCAAGGGGAATTGCATTTTATTAATTCACAAGCAGTTGTACCAAGACTCCAATTGAATGATTGATTAGCAATCGAGTCTCGGTATAGCTACATAAAAGCTGCATGTTTTTACTCACTCGGGGTTGTGTGTTCGGTGAGTGGAGAACGGGATTGGAGACAAAGGTAATAAGAATAGTTAATAGTTAAAATACAAGCTCAGCGTGTTTTGTCTGTGTAGTCTGTTTTGTTTGTCTTTTTGTTTTGGAAACAAGTGCTGTGTCCTGTGTCTTGTTTGCCTTTCAACCTTTTATTTTCTGTCTGTTTCGTTATTAAATACTGAGAGAGAACAATCGCTCATCTCCACCAAACCCCACCTATCAGTTGTTTATTTCGTGGTTCCTGGTTCTGGTCTGACGTCACCCACTGCAGCCGTCTTTGTGACACGTGGTGTCATCGTGAGATTACCAGCACCTCCTAGACGCAGACCAGAGCAGGAACCACAGTTTTTTTGGAAATAAAAAAAAAGGAAGGCTGGAGAGACAGCTGCACTGACCTAGAGTAGCTCCTCGGCAGTCTAGAGGACCAAGGTTGGTGCTTCCCCTGCATGGTGTACGTGCACATGGTGGTTGTCTGTCCCTTCCAAGAGGAGGAGGAGGAACCGACCCAGGAGAGGAAGGTGAGGAGAAGGAGTGGCAGGAAAAAGCTGCAGCAGCAACCGCAGCAACAGCAGGAGGAGGTCGGAGATGACAGTTGGGAGGTTTTTTTAAAAGAACCTTGCGGCAGGGTTGTGCCCCGGCTGTGGGGCATATTGGCACACGTTGGCCATCTGCCTCATGCAATATACAGAGGTGGAAGTAATGCCTGAGTGGGAGGAGGACAGGGGGACCATGAGCGTCCAGTCCCCAGACGGGGGGACCATGAGTGTCCAGCTCCCAGACGGGGGGACCACGGGAATCCAAAGCCCAAGGGACTGCTGTTTCCAACTCCACCAGCAGAGGAAGAATTCCTGCTGTTTCCACCTCCGCCAGCAGAGGAAGAATGCCTGCTGGTTTTGCCCCAAGAGGGAGAGCCGCACCAGTCCCCTGCAAGAGAAGGAGAGCCACACCAGTCCCCTGCAAGAGAGGGAGAGATGCACCAGTCCCCTGAAACAAGGGTAGACTACACGTCGCTCCCACCTCCGTCGCCAGGAGACTACACTCTGCTCCCACGACACCGCCCAAGGATGGCTTCACGACATTGCTCGGGGATGCCTGCCTCGCTTCGTCCAAGGATGCTTGCCTCGCTTCGCCAAGAATGTCTGCCTCGCTTGCCCAAGGATGCCTGCCTGGCATCGCCTGGGGTTGCCAGCCGCTTCGCATCGCCTGGCTCCTGGCAACGTTGCTTCCCATGAACCCCTTATAGTCCCCATTCTTGGCCCATGACTTGGGATTTTATGGGGGGAGGTGGTCATTGAGGCCATGTGTGCTATGCACAAAGGGGCGGGGGGGGGGGGGGGGGTATGTGTCAATGTTGCCCCGCCCCTGTGTGTATTTTGTGTTGTATGTTACATGTTGTGTGTTACTTTTGGTGTATAGTCATTGGTACACGGGATATAAATAGGTCTGTGCAACAGGAGTGTTTAAAATGTATATTTGTATTTAGGCACAAGGATTGCACAGCACTTCACATGCAGATAAAATGTAATAATATGCGAGCAAGGGGAATTGCATTTTATTAATTCACAAGCAGTTGTACCAAGACTCCAATTGAATGATTGATTAGCAATCGAGTCTCGGTACAGCTACATAAAAGCTGCATGTTTTTACTCACTCGGGGTTGTGTGTTCGGTGAGTGTAGAATGGGATTGGAGACGGAGGTAATAAGAATAGTTTCATTATTAAATACTGAATGAGAACAATCGCTCAGCTTCACCAAACTCCACTTCTCTGTTGTTTATTTCCTGGTTCCTTGTTCTGGTCTGACGTCACCCACTGCAGCAGTCTTTGTGACAGTCCCTTTCACCCTCTGCCAGATATTGACATATAATTATCCCAGTCACAAAACTGTCAACAGTGTTTGTAAACCGGCGAAAATAGCTCATTGAGAAAGAAGCACTAGTAATAATACTGAATTCTGATGCCAATTTAAATTCAAATACATACAATTCTTCCACTGAATCAGATGTCTGCAAGTGTGTCAGTGAAGACATAAACAAAGAATTTACTATCTATGATGTCAGTGGAAGTGGGTGGGGCTAAAACAGGAGGGAGTGTTAAAATGATTCTCTGGCCCTGATTTTCACTCAAAGTGATAGTGTTATAATGTTTATTTAGCAAGCTTGTGTGGCACAATGAATAGTAAAAGAGACCTAAAACAGTTTACTAGTTGGCTAAATACTTCAACTGCAATGTTTAGTTTCTGTGAGTAGGTGGCAGCACTAGCACCAGCACTACAAGTAAAGTCCTCAGTGTGCATAACCACTGCATGGAATGTAATGCAGAGTGCAAGAAAACTGAAAATAAAAAGTATTTTATTTTACAGGTAAAATAGTAACCCCACCTTAGCATATATGCCTTGTAAATATATTCTATGTAATCTGGGTCAGATATTGATAACTTTCATTATGTATTAAAGAATGTAAAACGGTGATTAAAGTAGTTTGTTTACCATGCCATCACTGTAACGTAGCTAAATCCAGAAGAAATAGAACTCCAAATATTTTTTTGTTTGTTTTATATCAGTGTTGAAGTATTTTATTGGGGTTTCTTAATTTCTAAATGCTGTGTATTTACAATTATCAAAATTACAAATTGAATAGCAAAAATTAGGTCAATGGTTTGCTAGAGACTAAGAACCTTTTAATTTCTAGGGGCGAGCAGACACTGGTTTAAAAAAAAAATAAAAAATAAAATCCTAGAAAAGTTGTTAGATCACCCTGGTCCCCCCTCCCTCCCCCCTAGATTGGATCTCTATCTGAAGACCTGAGGATTGACAGTCATGACTGCCCTGTTGGAACCAAATGTCATTTCTCTAAATAACAAGTAACAACAAAATGAAATGACCATACTCATTATGAATACTCACTAGTACTCATACTTGGGCACACGCCTACACAATGTTATTTAAGTTTATTTTTACTCATAGTTTGCTTTTAAGTTACAGGTAGAGTTGCAGACTGTTTTTTATTAAGTGCAACTTAACCAAAAATATATTTTACCAATACATAACAATATTAATTTTTTCTTGATAAGGACCCATTGATGACTTTAACATCCAATCATCAGACTTTCTGCACACCTTTACACAGGTACAGGGTATTTAGCGTTATTGCTGTAATGCAATGCTTTGTTTCCGAGGTGCACGATCACAAACTTTCATATTTATCATTTGCACCTACAGTTAACTGTGTATCTAAAAAGGTTTCCTTCCCTCCTGAGTAGACAACAGCACTGACAGCACTGACAATTTCAATGATTCAAACAATTAGTGATTTTTATTTGTTTTCCTTAATGACACCCATGATAATCCTCCCTAAGAATCTAAAGCTTTTTTTTTTCCTCAACAAGCATCTAACCTAATGTCAGGGTTCCTTCATACTTTATATTGTTCATTCCAGGTAAGTACACGTTTTTATAATTTCTTTATAACCCTTTGCCCACAGGTTGTTTTGGATTTTGAACCACCACCGGGACCTTCCCAATGAATGTACAGGAATCACACAAACACAGGAAATTTTTACAGGGAATTTAGACAATCAAATAAAACTTATTTTATCGACAATTTGCAAACTGCCCCCTTTCAACCACCTTGCACATTATCTCAAAAGGCCTAGAAAACTCAGTTTGTAGGTCCTGTACTTCCAAGTCGCCAAACACTGTCCCAGTAGAAACGCCAACAAGGAAAGGTAAAGTTATAGGAGACCGATCCAATAACCTCTTCATCTGTTGGTTTGTCCCAGTGTAAGACTTGTATTTAGCTTCCTTCATGTTGCCCCCCCAGCCCCCACTCTGGTCTTCTGACTAGGCCACTGGTACTTCACGTATGCAGGGTAGGACCTCGCGTTTCGAGTGTGTACAGGGAGCTGGCTGGCCATCCCTTGGCTGGTGCCTGTTTGCTCTTCTGGGGTGTCGGTCATGGAGGGAGTAGTAACCTTGTAAGGAAGCAATAAACGCCTTGTCGTAAACCACCATTAATACTGGTAGTGTAAACATTTCTGCCAACATTGTAAATTTATTTCACTCAAACTCATGTTTTCGATGTTTAACAAGCTTTACCGATATTAATATTGAAAATTAGCAAGCCTAGAAATAACTATATGCATGAAACCTGCATGGTGAACCGCTAGCAGACATATGTAATACCAACCACACCAAGATGTATAAACACATCAATAAATGACAAAAAGTCATTAATACAACAAATCTAAACAAAACTAATATATGCACTGCATCAAAAAGTCAACATATATGTTGACTAAATACTAAAAAAACTATATACAGAAAAAAATGTAAATAAGACAGTAATGATATATCTAGCCAGCTGCTTCCTTTCTTCCAAATACTGTACTATAATAATTCATTACAATCAACTGAGAAAAGGGATTAGAGATGAGGCCCCATCATGCTAAAAAGTGGCACTCCTCACTGTTGCTAGCCAACAAAAGCCACAATGACTTAGGCAATCATGCGTTACCATGGTAGCCTTGGAGCGTGAGTGTCCATCTAAGCTTTGGCCTGTCTTTGTAATAACATCACAGCACAATACCAACCGCACACCAGACTGAATAGCTGAAATATTTGGTTCTCCGCTAAACATGACAAAGTAAATGGGTTTGATGCTGTGTGCCTCTTGCTACACCTGCTCCCTGCACTCGAAATCAAACTCCAGTGGGGATTGATGTTACCTTTTTTATTTGGTTTAATCCCTCACACACCTGCCTTTGGGCTGATTTTGGAAGCCCCTGATGACAGGGAACATATGAATAGGCCTTTATTTTCTTTTGATATCTGAATTGTATATCTTCAAATACATTCTGTGTGCCCAGACTAATTAAAGAAGAAACAGTACTTATCTTGCAAGCACATGTTCATGCACTTAGGCTTGTTGTGTTTTTTAGAATGATTCAGAACATACCAGTGTAGTAAAAGCAGTTACAGTTTAAGAAATGCTGAGAAGTACTAATCAGAACAAAATGTGGATTCAAATATGTCTGGATAGCTCATTCATGAGATCATTCCTACTATGAAATAAAGCATCGGTACATAAATTATATTTTTATAACAAGTAACTATAAAAGGTTACGTTATGTTTGTTTAAATCACAAATACCTTATATTATTTAAGAAGAAAAGGCTTTAAATATAATAATGATAAATATAAACCATATCCAATGAATCCTGAATTTCCATGGAGGCATGCTGGGATCAAAAGGATCTGTCACTTCAGAAAGGTAGTTTATCATCAGCTTTACATGTGCTTCATCCCTTTTCATGAATGCAGACTGATATTGTTACAGCATCCAAACATGAACATTCTCCTTCCCACTACGTTTCTTCATTTCAACTGCATATGACCCCATGACATGTCTTGTGAGATACCATCGAACCAATTTTGGCTCTTTCCTTGTCACCCCTATTAATCCTCTATCCACATTTGTGTCCTTGATAACTGCTGATTCAGTTGCCATATCTGTCCATTTGGCATTGAATACCACATTGAAAGGGCAATGGTGAAGTGTCCGTTGAAATCAGACTGCACTTATGGTGGAAGGGTGACCATGTCAATTAAGTAAATTGGAGTCCATCTGGAGTAGCTTTGTCAATTTGTGGTAATAAAATATGGCACCATTTGGAAAACAAGGTAAAGCAACCAGTTTCTGTCTCGCTCTGCTCTGATGCTAGTATGAAGTTTATGAACTATATCTAGGAACATATCACAAAACCTGAATGTTGGAGTGTGGCGGAGTGTTTATTATTTGTTTATTATTGTTTATATTTGTTTATTATTATTTGTGTTAATGCGACAACGAAAGCCGTCCAATATTATTATTATTTGTTGTAGTATTATTATGCATTGTTTGGTCGGACGAGCGAGACGCCGTCCTCCAGGTTTTGTTTTTATTTTTAAATACCTCATGAGGATGCGTGAGTGATCAGCTACTGATTATTTAACTAGCTGACAGTCACGCATCCTTATTTAATCTCATGCAGACTGTGGCCGAGGGGTAATAAGGTAATTAATTAATAGCTAGTTAACCCCTTGGCCAGAATATAAAAGCCTGCAGCTGTCTGCACTCAGGGTTGTGTGTGTCAGAGGAGAGATGCAAATCTGTGGAGTAAAGGAATCAATTGCTATACGCGCTGGCTATAAACCAGCACGATACTTGTTTTGGTGCTGTTTATTTGTTTGGCCAACGAACCTTTTTGTTTGTGTTGGTTTCATTTACATCTTTTATTTTCTGTTTATCATTTAATAAATATATTGAGCGCCACAGCTCAGTTTTCATCCGCCATTACGTGTTTTGGTTTCTGTGTTCTTCCAGGTCTGATGTCACCACTACAGTCATCCTGGTCACATGGAGATTGCTCTCTTCTGATATTTTGGAAATGAAAATGAAGTAATGTCAGAAAAATTATTAGTTATCAAGATGATAAAAGGATACCTGGGCATTTTCATTTTGGTCGGAAGCCTGCCATGTTGCTACATGCTTCTAGAGAAATTCACACATTGCTCTTCAATCATCACTTGTCTCATACCCGTCAAAGAATGCCACAAACGTCAAATGAGAACATAAGCCCACGTACAGCTCTAGGAAACTGTTTTCCTGCAGTGTGTGGTACATAAACAGTAGATTCAACAAGCAAGTCTTTCAGGCCAACATCAACCCACAGCTTCCTTATTCCTGGTATAAATGTGCATATGGCATGGCATCCTCCAATCCTTAACATATTTGCAAGTTCAGGCACTGTCAATTTTACTTGTCGGGCCACAGCATATAGCTGCTGGTCAAAGGCTTGTTTCTCAGTAGCTTCAGTTGACTTGCTGGCCCTTCACCAAAAGCCATTTGTAGGCACTCTACTTTATTCTAGCTGCTCTAACTTTGATGCACGGGAAATTGCTAGGTTTTATGTTTCTTCTACAAGTCAGCATGTGTGATGAAAGTGACTAGGCAATCTGGCCCTAAAGCTGAGAAATATAAATACGGCACTATATTCAGAAATTATACTGTTACTACGCTTCACAGTGTTTTGAATATTATCATCTCTTAAAACACCTTTCCTTTCTCACGCACATACAGTAACACATGACAATATTAACCCATAGCTGTAACATGTCCAATTATACTTTGTTTTAGCACAGCGATAGTGAAAAAAGTTTACATTGTTGAGCACCTTACTTGTATAGTGTTAAGCAAAACTTTCCCAAATGTAACCCTTATTCATCAACATATATACCCCGTATGGCCTTAAATTCTGGAATATTAATAATAAAACGAAGAATGCATTCCTGCTTTTACTTCTGCTTTTGGATAGCATTTATAGTTTTAACATGTCGTAACGATTATTGAAAATTGACAATAATTTCATGAGAGAATATAAATAAACAATTATGTTAATATATAACTTTATTTTAGAATAGAAATTGACTGAGAAGTACATATTTTTAATCTTACATACCACTACAATATAGTATTTTAATCTCTGTAATCAGTTAGTCAATAATGGCCCATATCTAATTTGTGCTCCACTTGACAGCTCCACAACAGGGCTGAAAACAGAAAAAACCCACAAATCACTACTCACCTATAATTCTTAGCACTTCAAAACAATGTATGTGGGTGCTTTTGCACCTCTTTTCATCTTCAGTGTGAGCTCAATTATTGCCACTTTATTTTATCATTAATTATCTACCTCAAGGTAAAAGCGTTTTTATAGAACCAAAATGATTTAGTAACAAAAATGACCATGTATGAAAACAAAAACAAAAACAAAAAAATACTGTATTTTAAAGGTCAGTTCCAAGCCTGAAGGATTCAAAGAAAAAAAACCTTAGTGGCAATTAGCATACTCAAACTAGTCAATAGATAACATATAGCAAAGCAGTTACAAGCTCAGTAGTGTAAGCTTTTTTTCATATAAGTAAATACAGGATAGGAGAAAAATTGTAATTATTTGACATTTTCATAGGTGGTTGGTCTTAGTAATTAGGAACCCGAGGTGGCATTAAGATTGATTATGGCATCAAAAAGTAATTATAGAGTATTGGCAGACTTTACCTGACATTGAAATACCTTTAAGTTGTGCTGAGGACTTAGCATGCCTGAAAATGTCTTTAACAATGCATTTCTTGCCCTTGTGTCTGAATGGGACCTAAAAAGAATATGATTAATTTTCTATGCTCTTATGATTAAGGAATCTGCAATGTTTTATATGCCTACTTTTTATAGTCTATTTAAAAGTGTGTTTTTTCATATTGTATATGTAAGAACAGGTAAAGGAAAAAAAAAAAAAAAAAAACAGTTTAACACTAGCACCACCAAAGCTGCTTTTTGAACGGCTTTTGTAATTCAAATTTAAATATCTCTGCGTATGTGAATATCTCGTGCATGTCCGTTCTTAAGTGTTAATAAAATCAAAGTAATTGTGAAATAATGTATTATAAACTCCTGTCGAGTGCTGAAACTTTAATGAAAGTCATTCTACACGTCATATATTATTATTATTATTATTATTATTATTATTATTATTAGCAGTTGTCACAAAATATACACATTGAATCACAATACAGTGTGATATAGCTACGGTACTTTCTTTCTCGTCTGCCTGTCCTCTGAATAGAGTTACCACCAACAGCTCAAGCCGTGCCAGCCCCCCTGCACTCCTCAGGCAGAACAACTGTGCCACCCTGAGTGTGTACAGGTGTAAAATAAATAAATAAATAAACAATACTTATTCTAAGCTCTCTGCACAAATCAGTGACCATCGGGCTGATACTAAATGAAAGCTAGAGAAGTATGGTGTGGATATACTGGATCAAATGGCACGGCTGTATTCTGTCAAAGGTGGTACTTGTTGGTGGCCTGTGGCTTTTTTTATAATGTTTTGGACCTGGCAGCCATCAATGCTTTGGTTTTGTACAAGGAGTGCACCGGCAACACAATCACTAGGAGGGACTTCATTTTGCAGCTAGCCCTGAAGCTACTGCAGGAACATTTTGATAAGCGACACGAAAGCCGGCTGGCAAATGTCCCTCAAACTTCAGCCGGCGCTGTGCCCACTGGCACATGAAATAAAAGACTAGGTTGCTAAATGCAATAAAAACATAACTTTTGATGTCTGAGCCTGTTGTGAAAAGGCAGTCTGTGGCAAATGCACTGGTAAGGTTGAAAAGCGTGTTTTCTGCGTAGATTGAGAAAGCTGTAATAGAACTCTGAACAGTCAGAGCCTTTGAACTCTGCTTGAATGGAGTTGCACATTTTGCGGGTGCGGCAGTTGTATGTAGTCCGAAATCTCGGCGGTTCTAGTCAGAAGCTTGTGCCACGGGTGATGTGGGAAAGTAACTTTACACAATTATTAAAAATAATGATTCAGATTTGTATGAGTTGGATTTCACATTATTATGTTGTCAGTTATGTTTTTGTTTTCTTTTTGTAATTTGTTTTTGTGAACATGATTGATAATTTGTATGTTTTGTTTTTATTGAACGATTTTGGAGTTTTGCTTCCACCCGTAAGACTTCCCTACAAGACAAGTTTGTTTAGGACAGCAGATGTCAGACTGTAATGAGACCGGTAAAAGCAGTTGCCGGCTGTAAATAAGAGCATATGCAGCACACACAGAGAAGGGGAAAACAATAATCGAGAGAATCCACAGACAGAGAAGGGGAAAGAAAGTAAGAATATGGAGATAGGGAAAGAACGAATCCGAGGACAGCAGAAGCAGAGAGGACCCGGGGACTGTTTGAAGCTGTTTGAAGGATCCAGCAAAGAGCCAGGTTTTACTTGTCTTTTTTTGGGGAGTGACGCCAGTGAGGCTTGCAGTCGGTTGAACAGGTGCATTGGATTGAACTGAGAACCGCCAACGGAGGGAGCTGAATGGTTTTTAGCTGATTGCCATTGTTTACCTGTGTTTTAATAAAGATAAATTGTACAATATTTACCTTTAGTGTTTTTGGGGTGAGTGGTCTGGGTGTTGTTCCGCTCTGCCAATGTTCGAACCTGTGCACTGAAAGTGTAGTATAAATCAATTAAGAATTGTTTATTTTCTATAAACATGATTTGGCGTAGTCGGTACTACTGGTTTGTGGGGAGATCTTTGTGGGTATTCACCACTCCTGTTTAACCCTTTCATTATTTATATATTTCTTTTTATAGACGATTGGAAGTGACGCTGTCACACAATTAACAGACAAATGGTGGTTGATAGTAACTTTCCGCCAGTGGATAGAAACTAATTCAGGGATTGGATGGATACTTATCTGCAGTCTTACTTGTGGAGGTAGAGGCACTGTGTCACTGTAGGTCAGACTGTATAGAGGACACACACATCACCAGGTTTGAAGACTTTGACTCCAGTAAAGTATGTCAATGTTTTGGAAGCAGCTATGCAGTTGATTTCTTTCTACAACAGTAAAAAATGTATTCTCAAGTAGTAGTAGGCTACTTAAGTTATAATAAACAGTCCTGGCTGTTGAAATTCATGGAGTCTCAGATGATGCCTGGCACTTCATTGTAAATTGGAATGCTATGATGAAACATATGAAAGGAGTTCAATTTTCTTTTTTGTTATGCCATGATTTTACATTTGATACCAAAATATATGCAGTGTTTTTTAACGGCAGGCATTCTCAGTCGTGGTATGAAGTGCATGAACTTTTATTCAGTATTAGAATGTTCCATAACTTGTAAGTAATTAAATTTTAATTGATTAAACATTTAACGTTTCCAGAAATTAGTTGAAGTCTGTAACCTATTACCTATTGTTTAGATAATAGGTTACTCTTAAGAACATATGGATTTAAAGGAAGGTTTATATTTTTTAGCAATCTTTTTTAGCATTACTACTTTCTCTTTTTCAATAGTCTGCCTTCTTTGCTGTCTTGTTACTGCATGAGTTCCCTCCCTTGGTCAGGGGATTGGAGGATGCCCACTAAACCTGGGAATTGCTGCGGTGATGCCTCTTTCAACTGAATTAAAATAATAAAAATATAGCGGCAAGTCTTCAAAGACTTTGAGTTCTAGGTGAGGTCAGTAAAGAGCAATACAGAGGCAGAGATATTATATCATATTTATGATATTAATACTAATCATGAAGAACAAATACACAAAAACACAATGTGATCTGCAGATACTTTGGACTGGGAACATTTGAATTGCCTGTGTAATAAGACTGGCTTGGATGGCAAAATTTGATAATTTTGATCACTGTTACATCAGCACACTAACTTTGATATCGCATCATTCCATAATCCAGTTTAGTCGGGGACAATTTTCCAAACAAAAACCACACGGAAGGTATAAAATAGTATCTTGTGTATTTGCAAAAACCGTACTAATGAAGGTTGTTTTATTAGCTGTAGAGAAGGGATAGGTTGGCACTTGCAAAACAGGCTTGACCAACAAACACTACAGCAGTGTCATAAATACTGCTGGACTGAATAATTCATAGCGCTTGCTGTGTATCTATTTAATATTACTGCAACATCTACTGTACCCTCACGTACCACACCATTTCCAAAGTAAATGCAAGCAAAACATATTGTCATTTAACTTTGCAGTAGTTTGAATGTAGGATTTAACTTAATAAAACAACACCAAAAATGCACTCTACTTATTTTACATGCACTTAGTCTAGTTCATAGTGCAGCTTACTGTATTTTTATTTTGCATCTGTGTGGTTTATTAATTAGAGCATTTCTCAAGATTTCTCACCCAAACTCTCAGAGTATTCTTGGCCAATATCAGAAAGAATAGGTCAATTTACTTCAGATTAATAAAAAAAATATTTTTGTCCAAAGAGATCCAAGTAAACACCAACAAATTAAATAAACACCAAAAAACACAATGCATAAATTATGAAATTATGAATATTATTGTGATTACACAAATATTGTCAAAGTGATTATTTTGATATCAGAAGCACTTGTCACTGCCTATTGATAATAACAAAAGATATGGTTTGTTGGGACATTAGTTGGATGGCTTGTGAAACCTATTTTTGCACACAAAAACCCTCCCATTAAAGTTACCATGAATGCAACATTCATAACAAAGTGATTGGTGAATTGATTTTTGTCAGCTTGAAATGAACATTACAGTCCCTGCAGTAATTACGAGTGTCAATCACAGGTCACAATGATTGCAGGCCAGTTAGAAAGCAGAGTGTAGGAGGTGCTTAGTTTAGGAATATTAGCAGCAGGGCACAACTGCAGCAGCGTTTCTGTTTTTATTTAAATGTATAGGGTACAGGTTTAAGTATGTATACCACATTAGATGTTATTATTCTTTCATATATTGCAGAAGGTTCCCACTTCGACTAGATGTGTTATCTTTTTCTATGGTGACCCACAAAGTTCTTATACTCATTCAAAGGGGTGATGTTTACATTCATTAAAATTCCTAAAAGGACCACAGAATCATACAAGCGTCATCATGTTAATTTTTAAAAAGTCTTTGATTATCAATCGGTATTTTACTTTAGAAATAAAAAGATTGTAATATTGATTTTAAATGCAAAATGTATTTATCATACTGAATCATACTGAATACTATATGTCAGACGACATTTATTTTGCTTCTGTTGTATATAAAATGAAAAATAACCTTTTATTTCATTAAATATAATATCACAGAGTGGGTCTAATTTCTCCAAAAATGTATGTATTTGTTTCTGGGCACTTCAGTAGACTGCACTGTTATTTGCCGTACGGCAAAGAGCGACGAGAGCATCAGAGTCTCAAGAGCTACTAATGGAGCTTTATTACTCTGAGGTAGATAACCCTGAAATAGCATTTAAGAATGGAATTATAGAATTGACTATTTCTAAAAACACTTGAGAACCAGTGTTTAATCCCAAGTTAGATGAATAGATGTTTTGAAAAAACAAGCATTAATGTCCCACGCAGTGGTTATTACCGTACCTGCTAGATCATTTCTCAATTATTTTTTACTGGGCCCCAATTTGGAAATGTATCACACTGTGACAAACCATGACCCCCTACCCCAGCCCATCGACCTTAATTCAGAGCATTCCTGTAAATCAACATAGCAATATATACAGTGTTTATAACTTAATCTCCTCCACTTCTAAAAAAAAAAAAAACTCCATGGTATTCTTGGAACAAAGTACACCTATATGCTTTAATATAATGGTTAATACATATGGGGTGCCCATGTGTAAAATAAATAAATAAATAAATTTAAAAAAGTTCCCCACCCGCTTTGTGCTTTCACGTGATTTGATTGGCTCTTGTAATGCTGAAATATCCATATTCCCCGATTAGCATTACAAGAGCCAATCAAATTGTGTGAAAGCACAAATCGGGCGGAGCTCATTTGCATACAAATTCCAGATTTAGCTGGCCAGTTAAATATTTAGCTAAATATTAACTCTTCAGAAGAGATTTGAGATTTAGTTAAATGTTAAATCCTGTAACTAGATTTATAAATTATATCTGAATGTTCCCCTTTTAAAAAAATATTTATTTATTTTCACAACATATATAAATCTGTGGAAGAAATACAAGATTTAAGCTAAATCTGGAAAAAAAAGATAAAATATTAATGCTTTTTTTTTTGACACATGGCACCCCATACACAGCCACAAATGTGTCACAAGGCTATCTGTTTACTTTTATAATAAGGTGCAGGGTTTAACTGAAAGTACTAATCTTCAAAATAAAATGGTCCATCAGACTTAACCCTGTATTTGCTTGATTTTGACCATTACATGACATTGGGACTGCCTCACCATCGTTTTAAAAGTCTTATTTCCGGCACATGTTTCTCTTGGCATGCATTTTAAAAGATGCACGCTAAGTTTTTGAAGACACTTGTTCTTTTCGCATGCATTTTAAAAAGATCTGTGCTTTAAAAAAAATAAAATAAGTTTGTTAAAGACACTTGTTTTTTGGCATGCATTTAAAAAGGTGCACTCTTTATACAAAACATGCACACTTCTTTTAAAAGACACTATTTTTTTGGCATACTTTCTTTTTGCTTTTGTTTTGTCCTTCAGGTGTATGTAGACATTTAAGAAACATGTGCCGCTTTAAAATTTGCATCTTACCTTTCGCAGACAACAGGATGCAGTTCTGGCAGCTGGAAGTACTTGCAAACATAGTTCACCAATGATTGTGGCAACAATAATAACATTATCCAAGGACTGTGGCAAATTGAGAAACTGAAAAACACGAAAATAAACCCTTAACATTTGTAAACGTCTTTTTGACCGGTGCTAGCACTTTATACACTACAAAAACAAGCATCTAGACAGTTGGTAAACACGGTAGAATACAAACAACATCTGAGTCCTCTAACTCTGGGCAGTTCAGGTGAGATCTTTGCTAGGATATTCAAATCATAACTTAACCTGTTTTCATTTCTGTCTGTATACATTATGTATTGCAGGCCAAACTGCATCTGATGTGAAAGCCAGGTATGGGCACCATGCAGCACTGGCTTGCACATTTGCCCCATCAAGTTCTTAAAGGATCCTATAAAACTGACTTCAGAGGATTCGTGTCTGTCAAGTGGGTGAATCTGCCTTTCTGTTAACAGGTACAGTAAGCACAGTTTTGAAACATTCCACTACACACAGTATATATTTATAAATGTCAATACAGTTCAGTGATTTATTTATTTTTTTTATAAGTGGGAGGCTTACAAGGGGAAGTTCACCTTTAAATCAACTGCAGAGTCCATTATCACAATAAGCTCAGGGGATCTGATTGGGCACAATAATGGTAACAAGCTTTAGAATTATTGGACATTAATGTGCTTTTTTCAATAAAAGGAATTTATGCCTCTATTATAGTGACCTGATCCATTCATATACGACCTTATATAATTCATTTTTATCTGGTTTCCCTTGTTGAAATAATGTTGATGCAGTGCTTTGTTATTAATTTGTTTCAATTTTGATAAGTTACTTCATAAATCTTAAGGCATAACTGCTATTGATAAATCATGTTTAGATTGTAAAACATTATATTGCGAAAACAAAAATGTAATAACATATGGTATTTTTTAGATATACCTTTTAATTTACTTTGGCTATACAGTATTTGGACAGCATGATGTTTCAAGAATTTATTTATTTTTCAAGACAAGATTATCCTCAATTCAATCTGTTTTGTTTTTGCAGCACCATTCATTCATGGCTTATTCCATAACATCCTGCACAGATTTTCAATTGTATTAAATTTAGATGACCGGGATAGCCAGGTTATGTTTTTTTTTTTAAATTTATTTTAAAGTATTCCTTGACCACTCTGCAGGTGTGTATGGTCCTGCTTAAAGATCTATCTGTGGCATTTGGTGAGATTCCCACTGTATTTTTTATTTCTATTAAGAATATGTGCCATCGATGTTTCCTCAGTGAAACTGATCTCTCAAATGCCAAAATAAGATAACTCCTTGACTTCCCGGTACCACCCACGCTACAAAGTCTCTTTCAGGAGCTAAGGTGCAAACTTTTGTCCTGGTTTCCTCCACACATAAACCTTTCTCTGGAAGTTGAATTGTGTCTGATCCATTAATAAGATACACTTCCCTGATTTCAATTTGAGAACTATCACACAGAGAATGAGAGTTCACCCAATAATACTACTAATAATAAGCTTTATTTTTATACAGAGCCTTTCATAATGGACCACGATCACAAAGTGCTTTACAAGATACAAGTCTAGGGTGTGTGAACTATGCATCAGTTGCAGAGTCACTTACAAGAACATCTCACCCGAAAGATGGAGCACAAGGAGGTTAAGTGACTTGCTCAGGGTCACACAATGAGTCAGTGGCTGAGCTGGGATTTGAACTGGGGACTGCCTGGTTACAGGCCCATTTCTTTAATTACTGGACCACACAGCCTCCAATAGTAGGTGTGTTGGCTTGCTACTGTTCATTTGGGAGGGTCCTGTTCATACAAACCCTTTATGTTCTTATTGGGTTATTTTAGTCTCTTGAAGGGCAAGTAATTATTGAGAGCAGGTTAGTAGGAAATGGACCGATCAGGGCCAGAATATAACTGTGAGCAGAAAAAATGCAGGAAGAGATTATTGGTAGCTGTGTAAAACACACATGGATTTGGTGGTGCACCAAGGATGACTGATTTCAACTATAACAAAAAAAACTGAGCAGGGGATTGAACATGTACTTTTTGAACCTTTGTCAAAGCAATTAATGAGACCCTCTGCAAAGGCAGAAAGACCAATTGCTTCATGTAAATGCAGGAAGCGGTCAGGAAACCAGAGTAGAGCAAAATTGGGGTATAAATCTTGTATTACCTGGTAAACATCAAAGAATGCAATAACTTAACTATTACATTCCTAACCGTTTAGTCAATCCACTACAGGCGTGAGCTGCCACGTTTTATATTTACCCGCAAGGGCAGTGTGTAGTAATTTGTCCACAGCGGTAGCTTGCAAGTTTTTGCACAGTCATCAATCTTTCTTAACATCTTTTTTTTTTTTTTTTTTTTTTTTTTTTAAACATTCAGTATTGCTTTCAAAAATATCACTAGTTATAGATTTACTACACAGTTTCTTAGCTGTTGAGTGAAATAGTTCCTCTTTGAATTTCATTCCTGCTTATCCCTCAGGTAATTTATAACTGAGCCTCTACAACAGGGTAAGGGGTAAAAGTTTTATAATTTTGTATTGGCTTCAGAACAAAAATGGTCTAAGTCCTTTTTTAAATGGAAAAGCATACAGCCATACCATATGTTCACGAGACTTCTGCAGTGAAGATCCCATTCGCACAACTTTCTACCATAACTACAGGCCATACCAAGTAATTCTTTATTAACAATGAGATCTGCTGAAAGTAGTCTTGGCAAGGTTATTTGACAAAATAAAAAAAATGCAATTAATATGTACTTTTTTTAATATAATATATTCAATGTTTCAAATAAATGCCATTTACAAGACACTCCTAAAATGATGCATTATAGTCTAGTTGTTAAAATTGATAAAGGCAAATATGAGGCTTAGCGTCAGTTTGCTACAAGACTTGCAGAATGAAGTTCCAGAAAGTTCCAAAGATTCCTGTGTGGATTATCTACTGAGGAATGTGTTGAATTTGTGTGGGTTATCTGTATATTGGAACAAAAAAATATAACATTTGGATTCAGGTATGTATGTATTATTATTATTTAGTGGGAAATGGGGACGAGTAGGGTAGCCTATTGTAGATTTACTTACCAATAGGTATCACACAACAGGGTGTGCATTTTGTTGCATTTGAAAGTAGAATAATGGTAGAAGGGACTTTTGGACAGTATTGAAAGTGTAAACATTGTATTCTTTTACTTGCAAATGTATATCCATGAGTGGTGAAAACAATGTCTATTTTGGTAGATACTGATATATTCATATTTATGTAGTGTAAACTGAGCATCACTCTCTGGGATCCATTGCCACTTTAAAAACCACTGACCCAACACAGAAATGGAATTTCAAAGAGCTGCTGCGCTATTTTTAATAAACACACAAAGCGAAATAAAAACTTAGTTCTACTCAAGCAATAACTATAACACACAGGAACCTAACTAACAACAGGACAGCCTAGCTGTTTACCTGTTAATAAAAACAGAAACACAGTTTTTCACACATTCAAAAGGTTTACAAACTACATTTTTTTTCCTATTAAACCACACAGGTCTCTCCTCACTGACAGCCTCTTGTCTTTACACAGACTGCCCAGTGCTGACTGACTTCTCCTCTTAAATACCTTCCGCCTGGTTCTAATTTAGAATTACCTCCAGGTGCAGTGGATAACTAATAATACAATAAATTAAACAATTAAACAAAACGTGCATACGCACATGTTTTTAGGCAGGGAGGAATCTGACCCTTTCCCTGCTACCTTACAGTAGGTAGAAAACAACAATGTTATGAATGGTTAAAAAGGTACATATGCATGTCGGTGCTAAAGGGTAGTATAATAACACATTTTAATGCTGAAAAAAAAACAACATTATTCTCCTTGTTATAGAAGTGTTATGAACTTAGGCCAATGTAAGGCATTTGTAAAGCATTAGATCTCTTCATAAAAGGCCATATCCATGACCTTTGCATTTGCTGACCATGGTTTGACCTCAATGATAGCATCATTTGCATGCACCCATTTTCCAGTAGCCCCCACAGCAAGAAGAGTTACATAATGTCCTGAAGTAACACCCTGTCCTTGGTGTATGATAATGGAAGATAATTAGTCACTCCTGTTGTCCACAGTAATTTAGCTCTTCTGCACAGCAGTAAACTTGGCATTGTGTCACTTTGTAATGGTTCTGTCTGGTTTGGACTGCTGACTGAATAAGTTCACGTTTCATGATTAGAGAAGTTTTGCATTGCCTACATTTGCTACCAAGAATCATTGCCCATTTGTCATTTCTATAAATAAGATCTTCCAAACACATGGAATCTGTACCAGCAGGTACACATGCAACACCTGTCAGTTTTATGAGCAATAGTAACATCTAGTACATAGAATGCCATGACTTTTTGTGACTGAAACCATGCAAGATACTTCAAGACAAATTTCAGACAATTCGGTGAGAAACTCTTCCTGTTCACCTCTATTGAAGGGTTCTCCTAAGATGTGACAAAAATCCACAGTAGTTAGAGATGCAGTGGATGGCAAATGCTCATAGTTGTGAACAAAGCTTCTGATAGCCTCTTGTTGACTGTGTCTTAATGAATCCTTCAGAGGCTGCAAGTGAAGAAGGCACTGCAATATTACATTTGCATGACATGAAGTGAAATTTGGGTTGCTCAAGTCTCTGAATGGATGTGTAACTGCAAGTCTTCTCTTAGAAGATTGAGGCTTTTGCTGTTCCTGAACATTAGTGCTGTCTCGGTGAATGAAATGCACTCAATCTTTTACCTTGTGTCCCTTGTGCGTGTTGGTCTCTTTCAAGCTTATCAACTCAGGGCAATAAATCTCTTGGAGCCTATTGTACTGTGCAACTGCAATTTGAGGTGTAATGCAGGTGGGGTCAAAAAGTTGATAAGGTGGACACCGCTTATGGATGTAACTCTGAAAAGTGCAACGAAACTTTGTCCATAGGAGGAAATGGAGTTACCAAGATCCATCCTAACTCTTTTTAGAGTCTTACCCTGGCATTTGTGAATGGTGATTGCATGAGCACCAATGACTGGGAACTGCTCTCGAACAATGTAGACTCTGTCCATGATTTCAAACTTTGAGCGTAAATGTGCAAAGGTATGGGTGACTCAATTGTTAAATTAGATGGTTATGGTTTTGACTATACTTGTGTTTTCCAGGAAACAGCTTGAAACTTCCCTATTGCCTCATTGATGAGACCAGTGGTAATGTCAATGTTCTTGCTACGCACCAGTTTGGAGCCTATTTTGACTCGTATGGTAGTTTCCAGTCCAGCTGTATGACTGCAGTCAGCCTTGTAGGCGTTCATTTTTTTCAGCACATTTCTCTGGAAGTTACAAGGGCAGTCCACAGTCCATAATATGAATGTCCTCTCCAGGCATACTATCAAGCATGGCAGTCTGGATCTGGTCACAGGCATCTACGCAGGTTGAGCCCTTGGGATGAAATAGCTAGGTGGCTATTTTTTTTAATTAGCAGTGGGAGAAAACCACTTCAGCATGTACAACAGAATCTGCCAGAACTGACAGATTCTGTATCTACAATAGATACTTGTGGAAGGGGTGTGGGTAATTCACTGACAAGGAGACAGACAGGTGTATTTGGAAACACCACACAGGTGCCCAGTTTTATTTCAGGCCGGCTCTTTTCCTTTCCTTGTATTTTTTTTTTCTCTCCGGTAGAGGGCACTGTTGACCGTGGGCTGCCTATCAACGATGATAGACAGCACCACGGAAATACCACAGCTGGTACACGACCTGCAAATGCACTCGCAGGTGCTCAAAGAAATAATAATGAAAACAGAAGGCGAAAAGAACAAGGGAAAATAAAACAGTAATAAAACTACAAATAAAAGGTGCTGCACTCGGCAGCGTTATCCCGGTCGCCGCTACCCGCACGACCCGGATCACCGTCCTACTCTGTCGGCTATCTCGCCTGCTCTTTCACAATACGCCGGGGTCTGCCCAAGGGTTCCCCGCTCTCTCTCTCTGTCTCGCTGATTCCCGGTCCTGAATCAAAGTGTCCGCACCCTTAGCGCGTCTAAGTGGGCAGACCTGAGGAAACAACAGAGCGTTATTTTATAGGACCGACAATCACCCAAGACCCGCCTCTCGGCCATTCAGAGAGGGGGAACGTCCACACACCCACTTTCCCACCTCCCCGTGTCACTGCCATGACTCACAGGCGGTTGTTGGGCGACTGCCGCCCTCTTCCTGCAGCCCGTGAACACGCCAGCAGAGTCAGCACAGATCTCTCCCTGTTACATATCCTTCCCCTCAGAATGACACCACCGGTTCATTCGAAAATCTTACACCCCCATGCCTTCCCGAGAGAAAAAGTCTGCGTTTTGATGCAGCTTTCCTGCTCGGTGGACTACCCTGAAGGCATAGGGCTGCAAGGCCAAGTACCACCGTGTGATTCTGGCATTGCTATCTTTCATCCGGTGAAGCCATGCTAAGGGGGCATGATCTGTAACCAGGGTGAAGTGTCGCCCCAGGAGGTAGTACCGGAGTGACTCGACTGCCCATTTTACCGCGAGACACTCCTTCTCGATGGTGCTATAATTTTTCTCGCGGGGAAGGAGCTTCCTGCTGATATACAGGACTGGGTGCTCGCTTCCCCGAACCTCCTGCGACAACACTGCCCCGAGACCTGTCTCTGACGCATCCGTCTGCAGGGTGAACCTCTTACCAAAATCCGGGCTGCATAGTACTGGCTTACTACACAGCCTCCGCTTCAAGGCGAGAAAGGCCCTCTGGCACGACTCCGTCCACTGAACCGTATTTGGGGCAGCCTTCCGGGTGAGGTCTGTCAAGGGAGCAGCGAGCGTAGCGAAACTCGGGATGAACTTTCTATAATAGCCCGCTAGTCCCAAGAATGAGCGCACCTGGGTTTTGGTTGTAGGAACCGGCCAGTCAGCCAAGGCTTTCACCTTAGCAACTAGCGGTCTGATCTGGCCGCCCCCTACTCGATACCCCAAATACTCCGACTCACTCTTCCCAATGGCACACTTCTTTGGGTTAGCAGTGAGCCCCGCCTCCCGCAAGGATTGCAGCACCGCCGCTACCTTACACAGATGACTCGGCCAATCCTCACTGTGGATAACCACGTCATCTATGTAAGCAGCGGCGTACTGCTGATGGGGCCGCAAGATGCGATCCATCATCCGCTGGAAAGTGGCGGGGGCTCCGTGCAACCCAAAGGGCATGGTCCTGAATTGGTACAACCCGAAGGGAGTCGAAAACGCCGTCCTCTCTCTAGATTCCGGAGTCAGGGGTATCTGCCAGTACCCCTTCGTTAAATCCAGTGTCGTCATAAAATGAGCCGTGCCTAGACGCTCCAGCAACTCATCTACTCGGGGCATCGGATAAGCGTCAAATTTCGATTTCTCATTGATTCGTCTGAAATCAATGCAAAATCGAGTTGACCCGTCTGGCTTATCGACTAAAACGATCGGACTGTTCCAGTCACTTTGGGACTCTTCTATTACCCCCAGTCTCAGCATTTCGTCAATTTCCGCTTTTATTACCTGTCTTTTACGCTCAGGTATACGGTACGGCCTCTGGCGAACTAGCGCCCCCGGCTCAATATCAATGTGATGATGGGCTACTCGAGTCTGCCCCGGGACGGAAGAGAACACGTCAGGAAACTCCGCCACCAGACCGTGAGCCTGACATTTCTGCGTTGGTGTCAGATTCTCTGCAATCTGTACCGATCCTTTTCTTGCCAACACAGAAAGATCAGGTCCCAGGTCCGTGACGTCATCTGCATGCGCCACTAACAACGCCTCTGGTTGTAACCAAGGCTTTAAGAGATTGATATGGTAAATGTGTTTCTCTGTCCGTCGCTCCGGCTGGCAGATCTCATAGTCCACCTTCCCAACCTGGCGTGTAACCTCAAAGGGTCCTTGCCACTTAGCCAAGAGTTTCGACTCAGAACTGGGTAATAATAGAAGTACCTTATCCCCCGGCTGAAATGTGCGCAACCGGGCTCCTCGGTTATATTGTGTCTCCTGTCTGTGCTGCGCCTGCTGCAAATTGTCATGCGCCCATTTCCCCACAGACTCAAGACGTTTGCGCAGGTCCAACACATACCGGACTGTATTGGTCGAATTGTCCTGCTGCTCCTCCCACATCTCTCTGACCAGATCGAGCACGCCCCGGGGTCTCCGCCCATACAGCAGCTCGAATGGTGAAAACCCCGTAGAAGCCTGGGGAACCTCTCTGATCGCAAAGAGAAGGGGAGGAATCAGCTGGTCCCAGTAACGCACATCACTACGAATAAATCTGCGCAACATGTTCTTAAGGGTCTTATTAAAGCGTTCCACCAAACCGTCTGTCTGAGGATGAAACACAGAGGTCCTAATGGTCTTAATTCCCAAAAGCTTACATGTTCCGCGGATTAGCCGGGACATAAAATTGGTGCCTTGATCGGTTAGTATCTCTTTGGGAATCCCCACCCGGGAGAAAACCTTCACAAGCTCGTTGGCAACAGACTTAGCGGACATAGATCGGAGGGGAATTGCCTCTGGATAACGCGTAGCGTAATCCAGAATGACAAGTAGGTGGGTGTATCCTGCCGCACTCCTTTCTAGTGGCCCAACTATGTCCATCCCAATACGCTCAAACGGAGCTTCCACTAGGGGCAAAGGCACCAGTGGGGCTCGTGGAACGGCTCTAGGGCTGGCCTTCTGACATTCCCCACAACGCTCACAAAACCGCTTAACATCGCCATCCAGCCCCAGCCAGAAGAACCGTGACACAAGCCTTGCTTTAGTTTTATCCCTTCCCAAATGACCAGACAGGGGAATAGCGTGAGCCAGCTGCAACAAATCCTCCTTAAAGGGCTGAGGAATGAGCAACTGATGACGCACTTCACCGGTCTGGGGTAATTTATCAACACGGTACAGTAGGTCTCGATCAATTTCAAAGTGGGGGTACGTGGCGGCGCGTCTGGGCTCGACCACCCGACCATTAACCACCGCTGCTTGGTCAAAGAGCCTGCCCAGCACGTCGTCACGCCCTTGCTCGAGTCGGAAGTCACGGGAGCGAGCTAAGAAATCAGCTCCCATGGCTTCCAACTCGGGGTCAGGTCGGTCCCGAGCAGAGGCAGCCGAGCCAGACCCCTGCGCTGGCTCCGCGACCTCCCCCCCGGACTCTTCACCAACCGCCCCCACCTGAAACTTCTCCGACTCCCTCCATTGCCAGCCCTCATTCTTAGCGATCCGACGCTCCCGTTTAGTTTTACGGGGTTTAAATCTATGGCAAAACCATTCTGGATCGCGAAAGGGAAAAATCTCTCCAATTACTTCCTCTTTCTTAGCCAATAAAGAAGACGGGGCTGTCAGAGCAGCCAACCAATCTTTAAACTGCTCACAGTCCCGTCCCAGAACTACTGGTACCGGCAATCGAGGACATAATCCTACCTGCACCTGCGTCACCTGCTGGCCAATAGTCATACACACATTTATCTTGGGATAGGAGCGGACATCCCCATGAATACATTTAATATGCACCCGTCCCAATATACGTTTATGCCCCGGTGAGATTAGGCTCTCCTGTACTAGAGACTGACCACACCCTGAATCCAGGAGAGCCTGGGTTTTTGTACCATCCACTGTCACAGGAATAACAAAACCCGTGTGCTGAAGCGACTGAGGTAATTGAACGTGCTTACCTGGTCGGCTGAGGTCACACTCCATCACGGGGCAGTCCCGGGAGAGGTGGCCCACCTCCCTGCACGTCCAACACCTCGGTGGGCTGGTTTCTCTCCCCGAAGTTTTGGAAAGAGGGGGAAACACTGGAGCCATAAAAGGGGCTCGCCGATAAGGCGTCCGCGCGAGACCCCGGTCCGACACTGCAGCAGCCCGTGGGTATCCCCACCCTGCCCCAGTACCCGGGCCGGGAGCTCCCGCCGACACCCCCCGACCAAATCCTGGACTACCCCTTCCCCCCAGTCCCTTCGCCCTTTCCGGGGCCAGTTGAGGGGACGATCCAGTAGCCGCACTCCTCCCGGGCAGTTTCGCGGGCGTTGGTTCTGCTGCCTGGTACTGCTCGGCAAGTTCGACCGCCCGGTCCAGCGTGTCTGGTGCCTGCCGCTGGACCCACAGCCGAGGTTCCGGGGCTAGACATTCCAGGAAGCGCTCCACCACGATCATCTCCACCACCCTGGCTTTGGTGTTCAGCTCCGGGTTCAACCAACCCAGTGCGTAATCCTTCAGACGGTGGGCGATGGCTCGTGGGTGCTCCCCTACCGCAAACTGCTCCTCTCGGAATTTCTTCCGATACCCCTCCGGTGTGGCCCCCACGCGATTAAGGATGACGGTTTTCAGCGTGGGGTAATCCATCATCCGATCCGGGGACAGCGTTCTCGCTGCTGCTTGCGCCTCCCCCGTGAGCTGAGGAAGCAGGTAACTAGCCCACTGGGCTGGATCCCACCCGGCCGAGGTCGCCATAGCTTCAAACACCTCCAAATAGGCGTCAGGTCGATCCTCGGCCGTCATTTTTGTGGGGCGTTGCAACTGGGGGTCTGGAGCTGCGGGTCTTGCCGCCCCCTGCACTGCTGCGGTGAGCGTCTGGCGCAGGAGGTCCATCATCGCCGCAAACTGCGTAGCATCCATGGCTCGTCTGCTCCTTCTATAGCTGCACTGCTTGGGGCAGTGCCAGTGAATCCCACTTCTGACACCACGTGTGGAAGGGGTGTGGGTAATTCACTGACAAGGAGACAGACAGGTGTATTTGGGAAACACCACACAGGTGCCCAGTTTTATTTCAGGCCGGCTCTTTTCCTTTCCTTGTATTTTTTTCTCTCCGGTAGAGGGCACTGTTGACCGTGGGCTGCCTATCAACGATGATAGACAGCACCACGGAAATACCACAGCTGGTACACGACCAGCAAATGCACTCGCAGGTGCTCAAAGAAATAATAATGAAAACAGAAGGCGAAAAGAACAAGTAAAAATAAAACAGTAATAAAACTACAAATAAAAGGTGCTGCACTCGGCAGCGTTATCCCGGTCGCCGCTACCCGCACGACCCGGATCACCGTCCTACTCTGTCGGCTATCTAGCCTGCTCTTTCACAATACGCCGGGGTCTGCCCAAGGGTTCCCCGCTCTCTCTCTCTGTCTCGCTGATTCCCGGTCCTGAATCAAAGCTTCCGCACCCTTAGCGCGTCTAAGTGGGCAGACCTGAGGAAACAACAGAGCGTTATTTTATAGGACCGACAATCACCCAAGACCCGCCTCTCGGCCATTCAGAGAGGGGGAAAGTCCACACTCACACTTTCCCACCTCCCCGTGTCACTGCCATGACTCACAGGCGGTTGTTGGACGACTGCCGCCCTCTTCCTGCAGCACCGTGAACACGCCAGCAGAGTCAGCACAGATCTCTCCCTGTTACAATACTAATGAGAGCAAAATAAATACAGAAGAAAAACAAGGGAAACGCAGATCTTTTCAAGAAAGCTAGGAGTCTTTGTATAAATAGATTTTATATTTTTAAACGCTGCAATAACAGTTCTGCTTGTGAAGCATCCACACTATAATTTGACAGAACAGGTGATTTATTCGCACTGTGCAGGAACCTTATTTCCCCCATTGGTGCTTGAGCCCTGCAGCACTCACGGAATCACTGCCTGTGCACCTATTATCAGTGATTTAAAGCCTGGTTTTCAAACGAACTGATTATCGCTCAGCAATAATGTATTGGTATAAAAAAAGTGTGTTTTTAAAAAAGTAATTTCAGCTTTCAATCACTTAAAATACGCTGAAGATAAAGTAAACAACACCAAGCTACAGACCGTGAGTCCCAAGCTTTAAACGTGTTGCTGTTTATAAGTAAGAACTCAACTTTATTATGAATATTGTGTTATATTTTAAGCAACATACTACAATAATATTCAATGGTAGTTGTTTGTTTATTAGTTTTAAAATGTTTAGTAAAACGTGACCTATTGTTTGACCTCGTTAGTACAGCCAGCCCCCTTTGCTAATGACATATTCAGTCAGGATTGTAACCAAGTGTAAATCTCCACATTTTTGTAAAATGATTTTACACTTCTAAAGATGCAACGTGTTTCACTAAATTCAAACGATACTTCACATCCCGCACAGAGGGAGAACACAAACGTAAAACACCATTAAGTGGGGTTGGCATTGCCAGGGAGATGAAGGGAGGTTTCACAGTTCCGATGGAGCGACAATTTTCTAAGCATTATTTGTGAATGCTTATTCACCATTGCTACACCCTGTTAGAAAACTGACTTCCCTGAATTTTTTTTAATTATTCATCATTTAATCATAAAATCACAATTTACAAGATTAAGGCACAAAATAGTGAAAGGGAAAGTCCTGAGACAGGCTGGCCTGACAGTTCATTTCTAGGGTCAGGAAGTTGGTCAGCCTGGATGAAGGTGAGACTCAGTTGCAGGAACATATTGACCTGGAGGATAAACGACGTAGCAGCTGCAAGCAATAAAAGCAGCTGCAATAGTTTGCCAAGGGGTCATGCGTGATGGCATAAAGGGGGCCGGAGAATCGATAATCTTTTCTTTCTCTTGGGTTGTGTGCATATACCTGGAAGGACTGAGAGAGCTGCAGTAGAAACATGCCTGAGAAACATTATTGTGGAAAAAAAAAAAATGTGAGTGGTTGTTTGTTTTACATGTTGATAGTAATTGTCTTGTTTGTTGGACCACCAGACAGGTAAACATGTTTCTTGATCTGTCACATTTGGTCCAGAACTGCACTTCACAAAATAACCTGTTATCACCCACTACGGGCACTAATACACACACCCCAGACTGGTGTCCGTGTTTTAGTATTGTGGGGCAGATAAAATGTATTGTTTGGGACTGTAAACCTGTTTATTTGGCTCTGTGTCATAAGCATTGTTGTGTATTGCCGGAGCATTTTCTTTTGGTCACCAGACCCGGATTAAAAATAAAACCCTTTCCAAATGAATTACAATTGTCCGTGGTTACTCCTGCACTGCATCACCTCTACACCGGTTCAGAATCACCAGCCACTTTGCCACAAGCTCCCATAATGCAAGATTAGAAATATTATTTCAAGACCAAAAACTGAATGAAGGCTCCAACATACCAAATGTTATCAATTCTAATCTATTCTACTATTTTTTTTCCCGATAAAATGTTCTAGAAATAACATGGACGCATTACTATGTCACTTAGAAATGTTAAAGGGTTTACTTCTATTTAAAAGGCATAAGAAATATGTTGGTTTGTTGGTTGGTTCACCTTGTGAGAAGTCTACCACCCAGTCTGGCAACTGTGAATGGGCGCCTTGTATATAACAAGGCTAATCTAATGTAGTTAGGTGCGACACTTGTCTTACCGCTATCTTCTTTATGAGAGCAACAGAAACAAACAACTCTAGAAACAATACTTGCCTTATCAACCACAGGCACGTAAGGTATTATTTTCAGCATGAGACTAGTTTATATTACAATCAATGTCATATTTTCTTACACCTGTTCCTATTAAAATTGTATACAATTCTCTAGTCTTTTCAGCCTGTGGAAGCACATAAAGCCATTAGTTTATTAAGCAGCACCACAAATCCAACCAAAACAATGTAAAGTTATCCTTAACCAATGTTGTTCAATGTGCAGTTATGGCCATTTGTAAATATTCCTTCTGTAGCCTGGCACTGCTGAATGATTATTTCATATATATATATATATATATACACACACACAATGGTTTGCAGACGTATTAACTCCACTGCAAAATTTTCACGTTTTGTTGGCACCTCAGCGTACTCCATGACGCTTTCAAATTAGACTTTACATATAGAATCTACACAAACTACTACACATTGATAAAGTTAAAAATGCATATAGACTATAAGTAAGATTTACAGAAAAAAACAGATTAATCTTAGTTACATAAGTATTCAACCCTTTTGCTGCTGTAGCCCTAAATAAGCACAGGTGCAAATTATTTGTTTGAAAGGTCACAACATTAGTGAAATGGTTTCAGCCTGTGTGTATTCAAAGTGGTTTAACTTGTAGATAGTTTTCCTCAGGTACATGAAGACTTTCAAGCTGCAATTCACATAGTCGTCCAACAAAGCAACCACAAAGACCAAGGATCTTTCAAAACAAGCCGGGGATAAAGTGGTAGTGAGGCACAAAGCAGGAGAAGGGTACAAGAACATTTCAAAGCCACTGATTATCCCCCTCAGCACAGTGAAGTCCATCACTAAGAAGAGGAAGATGCATCATACCACTCAGGAACTACCCAGATCAGGTCGACCACCCAAACTGAGCAGCCGAGCAAGTAGGAAACTGGTTCGGGATGTCACTCTGAAGCCAACAATGCCCTTGAGAGATCTACGTCTGAGATAGGAGTCATTGTTGACACATTAACAATAAGACAGTCCCTACACAAAGCTGGCCTGTATGGATGGGTGGCAATAAAGAAGCCATTACTCAAAAAGCCTCATCTTAAAGCACGTATGGTTTGCGAAAAAACATTTTGTGGTCAGATGAGACAAAAATGTAACTTTTCGGTCTAAATTCCAAGCGTTAAGTCTGGCGCAAGCCCAACACTGCACATCACCCAGTCAACCTCACCCCAACTGTCAAGCATGGTGGTGGTGTTATTGGGATGCTTCTCTTCAAAAGGGACCGGGAAGCTTGTCAGGATAGAGGGGAGAATGGATGGTGCAAAGTACAAGCAAATCCTTGAGGAAAACCTGTTTGAGTCAGCCAAGACTCTGTAACTTGGGAGGAAATTCACATTTCAGCAGGACAATGACCCGAAGCACAAAGCCAAAGCCACATTGGAGTGGTGAACAAGAGAATAAATGTTCTTGAGTGGCCCAGTCAAAGTCTTGACTTGAGTCCAATCGAAAATTAATGGCGAGACTTGAAGATTGCAGTCCATTGAAGATCCCCATCAAACTTGTCAGAACTGGAGCAATTTCCTCGTGAAGAATGGGCATAAATGTCACCATCCTACTGTGCAAAGCTATTAGAGACCTATCCAAAAAGACTCATAGCAGTAATTGCTGCAAAAGGTGCTTCTACCAAGTACTAACTTATGCTGAATACTTGCAACCAGTAAATTTAATTTTGTACATTTTCTTTGCAAGTTTTGCTCCACCTCATATAACAGTGTTCAATTTAACCACTAGAGCTTTAAATAAAAAAAGGCTGTTTGAAAAACTGTGCACACATTATTTGTAATTCAACAAAATGTGACATTATTGGTAGATGGTCAATACTTCTGCAAACCACTATATATATATATATATATATATATATATATATATATATATATATATATATATATATATATATATATATATATTAACCCTAATTAAAAATTATACATATATTTCATTTTGAAAATGAGAAACAATAAAGCAGCGCCAGTTTGAAGTTTTGCACAGCTTGTAACTATGGCTTACTTGTCATAATTAAAATAACTGATGCATTCTTGTCTCAGGTTCCTTTCAGAGATCTCCAAGCAAGTACGATTGAACCATCCATTTATTGCACAGGTTACAGCTGCATTGTTAAATCGAGCTGACAGATCTATTCAGTTACCTTGGCTCGTACACCACAGCAGCTACAGAAAACAAAACAATAATTAATCAGGATTGTCGTCTTCCATATTGTTTTGAAACAACCCAGTGCACATATATCAGGTTATACCAGCTTCTGACACTAAGGTTGTGCTCCACAATTGTAAATCACACTGAATATGTAGGTAGCGTGATGCCAACCGTTGAATTACAGATGTGTGTGCAAATTTCCCTGGACCTGTCATGATTTGTATATTTTGAGTACTTTGGCTTCATCAGCTCAAGAAAAAAATATGTTTTGGGTATCTATTTATTTATTAAGTAGGTATGGATTTCATGTTTATTTGACCGCACAAGCCTCTAAATGTATGGGGCTGTGAGTGTTTCTATAAGTCAGTTGCTAGCTTTCTGCTTTTACAATTAAAAAAAAACATGTATCCATTCCTCCTTTGATTAAATTCACAAAATTCTATATACAAGTGTGCAAGTTTCCCATTCAGGTACAACATTAAACTGTTTTTATTTATTTATTTATGTTTTACTGCTGTTCAAGGTTAAAAGCAAGTTTAATCTTCAAAAAGCTGGCACTTTAAAAACAAAACAAAACAAAAAACATTCAAGTTCAGTTCTTTTCTGATTGGCCTGGATGCATCAACGTAATTGTTTTCTGATTGGCCCGGATGCTTTTTATGTTTCCTGGGCAGATGCCGGTTAGTGTCTATATTTTCTTTGTCTTGATCCTTAATAAACCTGGTTGCAACGTCTCACTGTGTGAAGTTTCTGCAACAACAAAACAAATGTGTGTTTACATTAAAAAGGCATCAAAGAAATTGTCAAATTTTTCCACAAGCCCAGAGAAGATTTCACTATCTTGAATCCCTACAAAGTTGTTTCAAGGATCTAACACTGCTTTACAGTTTTATTAAACAAAACTTAAGAGAAGCAGCAAAGCTTGTATTTTTGCATTCTTTTAAAGAAAGCCACTTTTTAATTCCTTAGTGTTATTGGCCAAAACTGATTATACAGAAAACAATGTAGTGGAGTCTAATACCACATGTAATGATGATATACTTTAAAGATAAAAAATGTATTTTTATTTTTAATGTCTACATATGTTTATGGGAGGCAACTAGAACTGAACAGCAGTCTCATGCAAAAAAAAAAAAAAAAAAAAAAAAAAGGATTTGAGTTATTCCTTTAAGAACCAAAAATGTATGGGGACAGTAAAAAATAAAATAAAAAATCTACTCCTATTTCAATAATCAACTGAGACATGGATCCACAATTCAAATGAAAAATGCAATTCCAGTTATGTGAATATTAACACACTATTTTATGAAGGTATGTCAGCTTAACAAAAATAACCTTTGTTTATGAACATGCAAAGAATCAACAATGCCCATTGAAACTGGAATAGGACCCTCTAGGGGTTTGAAATCAAATGATAAAGAAAGAACAGAGATGAGGTATGATGAATTTCTTGCAGTGCTATTGGTTTTGTTGCATCTGTGGCAGCTACGGCTATTGTGAGATGAATATCGTCGGTCTTGACAGTATATAATTTGACTTTCCATGTTGATGGGATTGCTGTTAACCATAAAGCTGGGTCCTTTGTTATTTTTTAAAGTATTTTTTCATTTATTTTATTCATTGATTTTACTAGGAAGCAGACATTTGTGACCTTAGTGTTGTTTTCAAAGGTCTCATAGACCAAAGCTATAGCACTGGAATATCACCCACACAGGCTTACTCTTTTAGAAATAAGTAGTATGATGCCAAAATATATTCTTTAAAAAAGAAATCCAATGCACTAGAAACCTATACTACCCAAAGCAATTATTTGTACAATGATGTGAAAATCTGTCACAAATGCAAAAACTTTCTAGTCTACCAAAATGTAAACCAATCCCTGATTAAGCAATTTAGATGAAAGTCAACACAGATGGAAAAATGTAATTCAGACTTACATTAAGGAAAACTATATTAGAAATGTTTGTATAATACAAGTTCATGAGACACCCTAGTTACAAGAATTATATGTTTCCCTTTTTTGTCATTGAAAATCTGTGGCTGAAATCAACCTTCTTAAAGATTTGTTGACTTGCTGCATAAACAAGCACCAGGACACATTTGGAACTGTAAGTATTCCTATAAAAAAGGAAATGTTTCCTCTCAAAGTCATTACCTGGTTAAAAATGTTTTTAATGTAAAAAAACCACTACTAACAAAACCAATACAACTAAGTTTCTACTGGTCAATGTTGCTGTTTTCTGGTGCATACTGATAGGCATTCATGTTAAGCACTGTGCTCTTGAGCCTAGTAATCAGGTAAGTAAAATATAACAGTTAGATATTTATATATATATATTATATATATATATATATATATATATATATATATATATATATATATAGATATATATATATATTATATCGAAAATATTTTTCTTTTAAAAAATATTTTTATGAACTTCACCCTTGTCCTTTACCTTTCTTGTGCACACTCAACCTGCCCTGAGAATGCTTGACTGCTAACCATTTCTGCTCAGACCTGAATGAAGGAGGAGAGGGCAAGCGTTAGAACTGTGTGCTCATGGAGGCGGTATTGATAGGGCTGTATTTTATTTATATTGGTAAAAAATGGCTTAGTTAATGGCATTTCGCAGTCAAAAAAATTAAAGACTTAACATAATATTTATTAAAGCAGAAAAAAATAGCGTTGTCACATTTAAAAATGATCATTTTCTCTAGCGCTATTATACAAAACATTTTCCTAAATATTTAAATGCTTACATGGAAAACAGTAAATGCTAAATTGTAGAATATTTCGTTTTTTATGTCCACCTTTTAAAGACATTCTAAAGTGTTTTCGCCATCAGTGAATTATCAAACAAAATAAAAACACAAATAAATATAAAAAATAACAACAGACCCGTGAAATGTCCCCTTCTTGTACTGGAAAGAATGATCATTAGAAGAACTATTTTATCAATCTTTGATGCAGCTGGTGTCTTTTTCATTGAAGACATTTTAAAGAAATCATGCAGCTCTACACAGTGTGTTCAATTATTTACCAGAAGCACACTAAACTGGCTGCCAGATTCCTAAATGCAGTGTAAAGTTGCAGGTACTCAATAAGGCAAATGTTTGCTGTATTTATTTTTAAGTGATAAAAATATGTATATTTACACAATTCTTTCAGAAATGGGAATTTTCAGAGGGAACTAGATATTACAAGGCAATGGCCAAATGTCACGGAAATCCTGAAATCCATGATAACTGAAAAAATAGCCTTAGGCATTGAGGATTTAATTAATTAACTAAAGTAGGTATTGAACATATTGAGCAATTAAATCTCTCAACTTATATAGCCAACCTCTATGTAAACAGTTACTGGATGTCTGGCTGGCCACTTGTAGTGTGAAGTGTGAGGGTTGATGGATTCCTATCTTTGTCTCACTTTGGTATGTTTTTTCCTAGTTTCCCTTCTTGTTGTGTGTGTTGTCATTTTTTACAATTTGCAAATTTTGTAGCCTGATGAGGGTGGGGTGATATAACCTTTGATATATAGATTTCACCACCAAATATAGACATACAGTATATGTGATTATGAAATCTATAGAACAGATTTTGTTATTGATATTTTTGTCTTCTTCAATTATTCAGACAATAGCCTTCTACGCCCACATAGGCACAACAATGTGGTGTTAGGTTGGGTCCTAACCCAAAATGAGGCAAGAAGAGAGGAAACCAGATATTACCAACAAGCAGTGGCTACGGTGGATTTTTTTTACATGACTATAGCGCTTTGCATTGACCTTGGACTTTACAGAAGCTAAAAAAACTATAATAAAAAACAAATATTGGTATTTCCATGGAAGAATAAATAGACTTTACCTCAGTCAAAGTAAAAAAAATAAATATCATTAGAAACCAAAAATATGAAAAACTAAGAAAAGAAGTTAAGAAAAATTCTTGGCTAATTCTTGTCAGTATTGTTACACACACACACACACACACACACACACACACACACACACACAAAACAATTAGTGTTCCACTTTATAGGATTCTATATTTTAAATTTCACTTGCAAGTAAGAATAGCTTATAAACACATAATTTACCTACTCACTGCACAAGTAGGACTTTAGAAATAATATTTCACACTAACACTGGCCATTTAACAAATTGTCAAGGTAATTATATTTTGAATCTAATAGCATCTCTTGGTTTATCTGTCCTCTTTCTAGTGTTATTAGTTTAAGGATCATACATGTAGTACACAACCACCATATCTACTTGTGTCAACATTCAGTGTTGGTTCATTCCACTAGATGGCAGTATGACCCCAACGAGTTGTCATTTGTCTATACAGAGCCCATCCCCCATTCATTTGTAGTCTGGGATCACAGCTGTCGAGTCCTCAAGTTCAAGTGAATTGAACTGCTGTGCTCCTAAACTAAAGCAAGAAAGAGAGGCTTATTTTAAATTCAGACTGTTGGTACATAATGTTAAACCATGACCATATATGAATAACCAGTCTTTTCAACTCCAGTGTCTAAAAACCTGGCATGGTGAAGAGAATTAGGCCTGCCTGAACACTTGACAATTGTACACTCCTTCAGATGGTAGGTCAGAGCAAATTAACAGACACTGAGGGATTTCAGGTTGGATTTGACACATGTGTATCACGTCAAATGTCCTTTGGTATAGAAAATAAGGCTTGTTGCGATTCTATCTGAAATTATTACTGGTCTGCATTAACCCTTTAAAGACTAGGCTTTTGTGGTCTGTCATCAACATTTAATATTAAAACATATTTTAAATTCTATTCACAATATCTGGCTCAAAGAAGCTTTTTAAATGGTTGCTAACTTCCACCAGAAGACAACCACACACATATTTGGAGCGTCTATAGCAACCAAAAAAAAAAAAAATGTTATAGATTGTGTTATAGATTGCACACCTCTAATCTTCTGCATGTGGTCACCTACCTGACGATGATGCCCTCTAATCAGGGTTCTATTGCTTACAGTAGAAGTAAACAGTTAGGAGAGAGGGTACTGGGATTGGTTGGCACTTTGGTTCATTCACTGGCCTTTCGCTCTGGATTCCTGCAGGTTTAAATTCATCTTTGGTCACAAGTAAAACAAATTGCATGGTCTCAACTGGCTGCCAGTGAGAGAGGCCCAGGACTTAATGTCAGTAATCAACATGGTACTTAAACGGCTGATAACATACTGCGCAAGAGTTTGTTTGTTGGAGTTAAACTAGTCTTTTCACAATTATTTCCCTTGTATATGTGTCTTGTATATCAAAGCAATGTACCGGATTGCTTAAATGTTTGTTTACATGCTGTACTAAAAGTATGTTTTAAACTACAATACATTAGTCAGACCATATCAGAATGAGATTGAATTAATCTAATATGCAAAGGGTCAGGGGAATCGATATGTCAATGCAAAGGTCATGGATGGGTGGATGGGGGGGGGGGGGTGTCCAGAGGATTCTGTTGTATAAGATGAAGAACATTTTTGATGAGGGCCTAAAAAGCTTGTTTCCAATTACCATTATTTGCATAATTGTATGAAAGGAAAATCCAGAAGTCTCTGCATGGCTTTCAATAAAGTCTCCAAGCAACCCCTTATTACGAGGGGAGAAAAATGCTCAGCACGTTTTGGCAATTAGTTAAACAACAACAACAACAACAACAACAACAACAACAATAAAAACTACCGTCCACGACATGGAAATTCTTTTCTTCCCTATGCTATAACTGAAAAGAGGTACTTTATTTAGAAATAACTATAGGCTATATTATTTAATAATATACTTTTGCTACCATCAGTTTGTAAGCTTTACATTGGCCTGCAAGATCATTTTTATGATTTAAATTTCATTTTCTGCATAAGTGTTTCATCTCTTTCCCTATTCTCTAAGAGAACAACTCCCAATATCTATAATTTATAAGCATATTGGAATTATTAGGATTTTCTATATATTTGTCACATTTGTCAATGAAAATGTGTGTTTGCTTAAGGTTATATTGTTCCAGTTTCATATTCAATTTTACAGATATGCAATTAATCGGTGTCAATTTACTAGGTTCCTCCATTGATTAGCCTGATTAGCCTTCTGCGCACTGTACTTTTATTATAAAACAGACCTAGCTGACAGCCATGTTGAGACACAAACTTCCTTCCTCCTGAAAACTACCTGCCAGCGCCACTAAATCACTCCATGAAACAAATTGTCATGCTATTTCAATTACTTGCAGGGATAGGGTGTTTAAATGACATATTGTGCTTTTCAGCACAACCTTTTAAGCTTTTGAAATATGTAAAATAAAACTGTATGGGAGCACATAGGGGATGGATGTGTATAGAATATACAGTATACACCTTTCTTTAGCAGTAATTGCATTTACCCAGACTTGGATAAAATAAGTGCATGGTATGAAGTCTTTGAGAAATGTGTTTTTGACCTTCAGAAAACAAAAGGTAATGTTTCTGAAATTCAAAATCATTATTATTTCAAGTGCTTCAAAAACCTGCTCTGAGATGGAAGAATTAACTTTTTTCTGTATTCAAAAGGCTGTGAGAGCTGAATGCATGAAAACACAAATACAGAATTACGGAGCCCAGTTGGATATCCTTTTGTTACTAGAATAAATTAACAGACAAATACATCACTTGATAAGAAACTGCTTATAATTATAAAAAGCCTTTTCCTTCTAATTTGCAGTAACGCTCAAGGAGAAGCAGCCCTTAATTGTGCTGTTGCTGCTTTTTATTTTTAGAATCAGGAAAATGCACACAAAAAAATCAACCTCTTTTATGCTATTAAAACAAAGGAGTACAAATAATTATATTGCAGAGTACTTTAAATATTGAGAATGATTACAATGAATAATACCTTTTAGAATAAAAAGGACACACAAGCAATTTTAATTTATATAGGATATGTTCAATGTATGTGTGTATTCTTTATGTGATCAAAAAAAAGAGTAAAAATGATTATATTCACTGATGAGGCAGATTTTCATTATTTTCTGGTGCATTTTTGTTTGACACACACACCGAGCGCTCTGAACATTCTAGACCAAATGAAAGGGAATTGTGTTATGCATAATAGTAAGGTGATGCTGTTTTAACAGCTTAAATTTCTTTCTGGTAATAAACAAAAAAAAAGAAATAAAATAATACAAAATATACTATTATAAATATACAAAAATTCTTGGATGCTGGTACGAATTACATATAAAAATGATGTGACATGATTTTTCATATATGTTTACAGAGTCTATATAGCTACAGTTAATGCAATTTTCGAGTTAGTCTTTATGAAGTCTCATTTTTGTACATGTATCTATATGTAACAGGTTCAAGAATGCCCTGTTTCCATTTATTCTGCACTTACATGTTATTATTTTTATAATTATATTTATTGATTTTGATTAATGCACGCTTTATGTTGTTTGCCACTTTATAATTGATCTGTATCACGTTATGTTGGCTTCTCCACTTGTTTCCCTTTATCTGCCTTATTGGGCACTGAATAATTGAATTATTGATCAATTTATGCACCTGAATATAAATAACACATATTTTTACAAATGGGATGGTCATCCTGGGGTTTGTGTTTGTCTGTGCAGGAGTGGTAATGCAGCATTTGGAGCTTAGAACGACAAGAGAGAGAGTGAAACGGAGCAGTAAATGAATCATCCCGACTAAGCATTGGGCTGATTGCATGCTGTTGTTGAATAATGAACGCAAGCAGCTTGAGTGTTTTTAGCCTGTCAGTAGCTGACTGGAATTTAGGAAGTGAAACAGAATAGGCTAGTTTCTCTCTTCTCTCTCTCTCTCCCTCTCTCTCTGTTCCCTCCCCTGTACGAACATTGTGTGTGTGTTTAGACTGCTGTATTGTTACTGTTTTACTGTGTTCTGTAAAAATGTATATCCCCTCTATTTATTGGGTAGCAGTGTTGTTACATTTGCACTTTACAAAATAAATGAATGTGAATTTTGTTTAACCATTTGAAACCTTCCTGTCTATTTATAGGTAAATGGAATGATTGTCTTAAACAAGTACCTTGTAAACAACATGTTGATATTTTCTGATTTTTTACAGTAAACAAATGTCTTTTAAAAATGTATTTGGGTGATTTTCTTGGCGACCTTGTTCCTGCTGTTTAATCTGTTCTCTGGATAAAAATAACCTAAAGGTATCCTATAATTTGTTCTGGGCTTTATTGAACTGAACTGGTGTGGTCGCTCTACATTTAGATGTAGTTCCTCTTTATTAACGTTGCAGTCCTTTAAAACAAATGGTTGATGTAGTTTCCTGTGGTCAGCTTATATATTGTAGTTTAATTTGGAGCGGTAACAAAATGGGCAGAAAATATGATCATGAGAAATATACAATTCATTTAGCTTACTTATTTTGGGAGAGCCCCATCTTGAGTGCAGTACCTTTGCAGAAAAGGTCTACATTTTTCATTCCTGTAAATGGGATGTCAGCAAAGGCACAAGCCCTATCAAAATCTTCTATAAGATCTGTCTTCGATGCATAGAAGAATGCAGTGCTTTGCCATTGTTGCTGTCTTTTTTTTTTTTGCTTTATTGATCTCTACATGTTTAATGGTAAAGATTCATACATGATCAATCGAATGACAGCAAATCTTTTGGAATAGTATCCAGGCATTCTCAAATTGATCATCAGAAAATATTTTAGCTCTGTCTTTTGCTGAAACAAATACTAAAGTACAAGTTTAAGAATCGAGACTGGACACTGTAGCTTCGGTACAGAAACTCTTTATTAGATCACATTACCTCACTAATCCACAGAGGTAGTTGTGGAAAGGATGTACCACAGCAAGAAGCTTGACAGGTAACGCAGTACCGCTTCTCCACTTTGTTCAGGGACCTGCTGAAGAAGGCAACTACTTGCTCCCCGTCCGGCCACTGGTGAGACAGAACCGCCCCTATTCCCTCATTGCTGGCATACATGTCAAGCAGGAACGGGTGTATGCAGGATCACGTGGAAATAGCACTGACGCCTGGTTCAGCGATTCCTGAAGGCCGTCAAAAGCAGTTTGATATGCCTCAGTCCAGTTGAATGGCAGCTGGTGCAGGGGGACAGCAATGGTGGCAAAACAGGCAATGAAGTGGCGCAAGTATGAGGCCAACTCCGCGAACCCCCGCGGCTGGCGTTGATCTGCAGGGATGAGCCAGCTCCGGACAGTGCTGATTTTCCCCAGCTCGGTCCGAGTGCCTTCCTCACCCACTCTGTGCCCCAGGATGTTGACCTCCTGCTGCATCAACCGCCACTTGTCTGAGGGTAGCTTCATGCCGGCTGTAGGCCCGTGTAGTAGCAAATCTTCCAAGTACATCAGGTAGGACCATGTTCAACACCTTCTCCATCAGCCACTGGAATGTGGCAGGCACATTGCAGTCTGAACGGCATCACCTTGAGCTGCCATGACCATCGGACAGTGGGGGAGGCAGTCTTGGCCTGGGTTGTAGGGGCAGTTACCTGCTTTTGAGATTCAGTGAGCTGAAACATGACATGCCAACTAACAAGTCCAAGAACTCATCAAAGCGAGGCAAGGGGTAGAAGCCTTTGCAGGTTTTAAGAAGTGACAGCATGTTTAGCAGCATGCAGGTGGTACAGCAAACTAGATACACATCTGTGATACTGAAACTCACTTTGACAGTAGATACAAGTAAACCTCTATTAAGTAAACTTCCCATTCACAATGTGCTTTGCTACTTGATGCGTCTCCATGACCGATTTTATATTCAGACGATGACTACACTTATTCAATCTTGGTGTGCACTCGTGTATTAAAATGGTGCCTCAAATCTCCCACGTTAATCTTAGAAGTTAACTGTGATTAATTGATAGCCCTAATATATATATATATATATATATATATATATATATATATACATATATATATATATATATATATATATATATATATATATATATAGACCCACACACACACACATACAAATGTTTCTTGTTTTCCTTTCAGGGCTATTCCTGTGGAGAGTAGGGTCGCCATCACGTTATAGCTCTTGGCATTGGTTCTGTGGTCATTGTTTACTGACTGTTATACTTTACTTTATGGTTCTGAATATAGAACAGTTGGCCACATATTACCCAACTGTGCAGGTGCTATTGGTGGAACTCACATTCCTATTATTGGACCTGTAGAGGATAGAGCTGACTATCATAATATAAAAGGATGGTATTCAATAATGTTACAAGGTTTGGTTGACCATGAATATTGCTTTACCAATATAAATGCTGGATGGCCAGGAAGAGCTCATGATGCACTGGCATTTCGTAACTCTGCCATCTATCATGCAGGAATGCATGGAGATTTGTTTCCACCACAACATATGCAAATAGGGGATGTACACGTGCCAATTTTGATAACTGCTAGAGAATACAATTAGCAGCTGCACGTAGCAGAAGAGTAGTGGGCATTTTAAACATGCTTTGCGTCCACAGGACCCATGAATAGTGTACAAATTCTAGTGTAAATAGTTTTCTAATTGACTACTTAAAAAAAGAGGTGAATTGGTTGCTTTGAGTGTTTGAAGATCAAATATAAAGAGGTAACTTTGTATTGTCATTTTCAATCATATGCTCACTCTTATCACATCCCTTGTGAAAATGATAATATTTCTTAAGTGAATGGTGCTAAATAACTGAATTCTACAAACACATTAACATTGGTGCGTTTTTTGGAAGTATGATAAATCGTGTTTACTTGGTGCTACCTTTCATCATCACATTGTAATGTGTTTGGTTTATGTATAATATAGCAAACACTATTTTCTTCCTTTCTTTTTTTTAGTAACTTCAAAACAATCTGGTGCTCAGGTTAGACAAGATTATTCTATTTTATTATTATTTATATTAAACTCACTGTGGACAAAATACAGTCTGGTGGTCTGCATGTGAGAACGGCCAAATTATAGAGTTTATTAGTTGTATGTTTGTTCTGTTAAGCGGCTCAGCGATCCACAGAAATTGCACTTGTGAAATGCCCTATATTTTTGCAAAACAAACGACAACAAAAACAAACGTTATGGTTTATATTTTGTAGACCATGCAAAAGGGTACACATGTTAAACAAACAAAAAAGGAAAGCCCCCATAAAATATATCAAAAGCATAAAAGCAGTAAATGGGCTAAAAAAAAGAGTAATGGGTTACTGCACAGGAAAGAACCTATGCAAGCCCATAAGGGGAAAAGTAATGGATTCTGTCAACTCTTGTTGATATTGGAGAAGCCAGAATAAAATGCCATGGAGTGCTTTGGGCAATTTGTTAACAAAGCTCTATGATGCATGACAGTTTTTCAACTTTTGATTTTGCACCCATTTTTAATAGACGGCCATATTAGCTTGCTCTCATTTTAAATATACATAACATTTATAAGATAAGAGAATCAGACCAGCATGCTAAAGGATGAGGAAAACAACAAAAAAACAAACAACTCATCAATTTTTGAGATCTTACTATTCCTTTTTGTCAAAGTTCAGGCTCAAGGCCTGCAGCTAAAGTTTCAATGATAGATCAATGTCAAAGGGGGGAAACAAACAGCCTAGGCCAGATCAAGACTGCCCGAGGCATTGAAAGTCATATCAAGGTGGATGACCAGTAAGGCTTCTCTTCATGAATTCTTTACTGTGCTCAGCCAAAATGGTCCCAAATGTCGCTTACTGCCTGGCAGGCTGGCAAAATAATGACGGAATTTTCCTGTAGGTTTCTTTAAAATTACATTTTTTGCCTATTAGTTAAAGCCAAAGTTGCGGTACATCAGTAATGGAATCTTTGTGGAATACAATCTGGAGAAATGTCAAGAAAACCTCAAGAGATCCCTCCATATCCAATCTCTCTGTGCATTTATGGCATATCTGTCAACTCATTTTGATGGTCACCTGTATATTTTACTTTTCAAACCTGTAAGATTCATCCAAAACCCTAAAGAAAAAGCTAAATGACTGGAGAATAAGTTTAAATTAATCTATTTCTGCTATAACTAATTAACAAACTGTTTAATAAATTAACATTAAAACTGTTTAATAGATTAACGTTCAAATCTATTTTTGCTTTTTATTGAAAAACTAAATGCAAATCCGAATGCTTCCACTACCAAAACTAAATACAAATGGAAATACTTGACTAAATATTCCAAATGCATTTGAAATACTTTTCCACACAAAAAACATTAATTTATTGATTAATCAACAATAACAGTGCATGTTATGTTTTATTATCATTATTTTTTACATATTTGACTGATGGCTAAATTCAATGCAACATAAAGGAGTACAGTTTATACAATATTAACATACACACAGTATATTAAGTTACAAAACATATGCAAAAAGTAGTAGGCTTTAAAAAAAGTAGAATATAACACAATGTTCAATTATATTTAATTTAGTAGCCTTCTAACATCGGTGCAGGGTATTTATAGTTCTGAATATTTAAAAGAAAACACAGATACAACATTTTTTATAAGGAATTTTACTTTTTTTTTCTTACCTCAATGTCTTCTCCATCACACTAATGCCCCCCAGTAGTGGGGTTTGTAGTCATGTCTTTTATGCATACATGCAATGTGACTATTTGGCCAGAAGGTCATTCATTACAAGGTATTAGAAAACGATTGAGTGTGAACAGCCAATCAGCTTCCAGATCCAGCTGGCTTTTGCATAGATGCCCGCTGGAACGTTGAAATGCTTAACTGTGAATTACATTTTAAAATCAATCCGCGCATAAATACTGGCCTTTTTCCCTTGACATTCTAATCTACAACTAATCTGATTACATGAAGTGCTACTTAAACATACTTTCTGATGCTGGTCTAGAGACAAGCAAAATCATATTTGTGCCAGGACACCGTAATGAAGGCTCAATTCATAGCTACTGGACAGCAAATCAACAGGGCAGACACAATTGGTCCACAATTTTGTCATTGGCTGGATCCAAACAACACCCTCCCACAAAACCAGCCAGTCAAACAGCCAACCGTGTTTCAGTTCTTTCTGCACCAGCCAATCCACTCCCTGCCTGCTTGAATGACGCCCCGCCTCAATACTGCACAGACTAATCAACAATTGTACATGTCCAGATAAATTATAATGAGAAAGAGTAAGACCCCAATAAATAAATAGGTAAGCAATAATAATAATTCCTAATAATAATAATAACTTTTTCTCTATGTGTGTGTAGTTTTTCTACTCTAATTATGTTAGGGACCGTTTCCCTTAGCGGAATGTTACATGGCGAAAGATCAGAAGTTCAAGGTTTTAAAGTTTTTAAAACCTACGGCTCGGAACGCATAACTCCAGTCGCGGTCATCTACCACATGGTAGGGCCTGCATCGGTGGGCTCTATCGCTTAATTATTGCCCCCCTTTAACTTGTATCTATTTGTATACCTTTGTTGGGATCTTCAAGGCTGAGCACCAGGTCAACATTATTATTTTGTGCCATGCATCATAAACCTTTTTTACTAAAAATCATAAACCTTCTTTACTAAAAAACTACAGCATGGGCTGTTAATGTACTTAAAAACTGGTTTAAATAAAAAAAAATATGGACATTAATTTTAAAGAAATAAGTCAAAAAAAATCTCAACAACATTAAGGAAATTTTATGCCGGTGCAAGAAGTTCAACTGGGTATTCAGTCTCCAGTTTTATAACGCCGAGCCGGACTAAATAGATTAGTCAATAGGTGGTCAATCTCGGATTGTTATTAACCTTACTCACAATTCTTTAACTTGTGAAAGAACCTTCTTCCAGACCGAGGGAGCGTTGTGACAGTACCATGAGTCTTGTACTTCTTGATAACAGAAACAGTAGATGAAATGTGGATACTCAAATGCTTGGAAGTCTTCTTGTATCCTTCTCCACCTTTATGACAATAAATAATTGTCTGCCTAAGGTCTTCAGATAGCTGCTTACTTTTTCATCAAAGGGTATGAATACTTTTGAATTAGCATTTTTGGGGGTTTGCAGAAAAATCCACAAAAGCAACATTTTTGCTACAAAAGATTATTCCTAAAATTCTTTATTTTCAAGAAATTTCTAGAAATTATACATTTATATCGGGTTGACTACAATGGCTGAAACATTGTGTCTCTAGTCCTCACTATTAAGAGAAACGCTGTGATGAAAATTTCCATAGTTTAAGCCAGTAATATGGTTCAATAGCACACTGTTGCAGAAAATTTCCTACAATTTCCATTGAAGTAATAACTTTGACCTCAGATTTTATCAACATAACAGATCATGAACCCATGCAGGCATGCAAACGGGAAACTACCACCTTGGCTTATTTAGAGATTGATTACTTAAGTAAATCCACAACAGACTCACTTGACAGTCTACAAACATAACTGATATAGTTACACCACAGGTAATTACTCATTAGGAAGGCTGTATCCACTTGGAGTGCTGTAAATACAAATGTATCATTCTGTCACAAACTTAGATTTACCTTCCCATAGCATCACTTACACAGACAAAGTTAATATTCATTTAATTCAGCTGAACAGTCATCTAAATTAAATTCCTTAAATCATGATCGAAATGCACTATAACTTCATATAAGATTAGCATAACCCCAGCATGGTACCAGTGAAATACTAACAAAAGGGTTTACAGTTTCCATTCTAAACCTATTGCAAATTTAATATTTTTAGATTTATTACGTTAGTTTTCCTCTTACCAATACCACTTTATATATTTAACCAGAACAATTCTAGCACTATAAAGTGGGGCTAATGAACACTTGTAAGTTCACAGATGCTCTTATACAGTCATATAATGCAATTCTCCTTGATTCTAAATTTAACAAAATCGCTCTAGGAGATCATTGTGAGTCAGTAATTGCCTAAAAGATTTGCAATATTCATTTTATCAAACTCCAATGTCACTCTGTATTTACTATGCAGCTTATTGTGTTTACAAAATGTAAATTACCTCAGATGTACATTAAGACATTATTCTGAAACTGTAGAAAACAAAGTTCATTTAACGCTAACAGAAACCTTTATCTCCAGTCTAATAAAGCTTTGTTTTCACAAGAATGTTGCTACAAAGATGGTACGTTTATTCAATATCCAAAAGATTGAGTCTAGTAAACTTTAAGACATTAGGAAGGACTATTTAAAAACGTTTATCCCACAAGTATACCTACTTCAATGTTACCCTCTCCTATGTGGCTCAGAAAAGATTTTATACTAGATTTTCTGTAGTCTCTCCAATCATCTTTCTGACTAGAATATTATTCAAGCAAGACATACCCTTCCAAAAGGGGGAGAAGTAAAATAAATGCATGCTCTATTTGATTTATCCACACCCCAGAACTGTCTTAATCCTACTGAGTTTTTCGACGAACTCAGTCATCTCAAATTCATCTTCCTCGTCTAAGCTATGGAGAGAATCTTCCACTATAGGGTTTACTTGGATGTCTATGTGACTAACAATAATTCCAGTGGAAGGATAATGTACTGGAGCCTCATTCTGTGAAACAGAATATAAAGTGAATCTACAGTTGCTCTCTCACAAATGGATAGACTCTTCTAGACCAATCTGTTCTTTACTGCTTTTCTCCATTTCTCCGTAGTTTGATTTGTTTTAGTCAATTTCTGAATTTCCATAGTCAAAGTCTGAATCTTTTAAATTAACTGCATAAAGACTGAAAGGCATCTGGGTCAACAGCTTTTAAAAAAAGTTAATTTTGCCACCATTACAGCTGTGGTAAAGAACTACAGGCCACTTAGATATTCAGCTTTTTTCATAATTATACATTAGACTAACACTGTCAGAAAGCAAATAGAATTGTATAAATATATCCTTTGGATGAGATGTAAATCTGAGGTCCTATTGTAAGTGACTGCAGCAGAAGTTGTGATGCTTAGTTTTACCCTCTAGTCTCTGTAAATGGCTTTGGATAAAATCATCTGTCAAATGACTAATTAATAATAAAATAATATGAAATGTAACTAATTCTCTGACTTTCTACTGGAGAAATTTTGAAACGACCTTTCGATGCTTACAATGTTTTAAAATAAAAATGATGGCCAGCAGTTTAAAAGGCACACGCACTGATAAATTGAAAGCCATACATTTTCATCACATTGTTTAAATATGACCTTTTGATGTAACATCGCCTATTTATGACTTTATTCATTCGACTGAGATGCAATTATCGTACTTATCCATATAATATATTACAATAAATGTGTGAATCATAAATAATGTAAAGTGAGCTGCCACATTCAAGCCTGTTTATGTGATATTCAGTTTGAACTTGGGGCACACTAAGTGCAGCATGATGTTTCTTTGTGATATAATAAGGAACACGTTGCTATAAAAAATAAATTCACTAAATAGAGCTTAATCACTTTTGACACGGTAATCTATCAAATTGAATAAATGGGAATTTGGTCCTCCCTTCAGTGTGTGACATTTACATTTCACATGCAGTCTGTATAACAGTGACCTCGATAAGCGCTTACAATAACACTGGAAACATTTAAAAACAAACAAACAAACCAAAAAAAAACTACATCCACTGCGAATGTGTGCCACGTGTGTATGTACCTCCCACTGCTCCAGAAATGCATCGGGGCGGGGGGGGTGGGGGGTTGTACATAAACCAACGAAGTGAACAAGTGAGTATTTATACACACAATTATGGTCGTCGCTTGGATTTCGCTTTTTCCTAAAAATCTATTTTTGATTAATATTTTTATTTAAATGTAAAACAGTTTTGTTTCTCTCTATTTTCACCTTACGTGGATTTGTTTGGGGAGTTGGATATAAGGATCTTATGGGATTGGGGGTGGGGGATGATTGGGTTAAATCCTGCCTGGACTGATCAACCAGAAGAAGTTCAGGATAATGGGTATGAAGCAAAGTGAATAATAAATGCATTCACTAGTTTATACCGGGTGTATGTCCATGGAATAGTTTACAAGGTGAAGCTAGTACATGTAATTCAAGAAACCATTAGACACTGCCCCGGGGCAATGGTAGTAGTTGGAAGGAATTAATGAGAATCTGTTACATTAGGAAAGCCAGAATGCATATTAAATTGATTTGGAAAGCAGCCCGTCTTAAAAAACAAACAAAAAAACAACCCACTATAAACTGTTAAATGACTCACTTAAGTGAGTATTATGTTGTGGATTGACCTAAAAGTATTAACTCAATATAACAAGTCAGTTCAAAACTAATTATTTATCAAACTTAAGCCCCTTTCACACTGGCACTCCCACCTAGGTCTGGACCCGGGTTCTGGCTACCAGGATCACAATCCTGCATAGTGTTTTAAGCCACGTACCTGGGTCGTTGCCGGGTTGACTCGTGTCCCAGCATCCCATCTCAGGATGATTGAAAGAGACAAAATGCATGATGGCTATTCATAAGCAGATGAAATAACTAACAGCCATGCCTGCGTGAAGGTTTCACTTCTGCATGGGACAATTCAGTTTATTCTGTTTAGCCATAATTTTGTTGATAGAGACACAGTATGAGCCATATCGCAGCTGGGATGTAGAAATATTTGCTCTAATCAACATTTGGGCTGACAGTTAAATCCACAGAAGCTTGGATGGAAACATCTATAACATGCTGCTTCTGGGGCATTGATACGTGCAATGTGTACTTGTGTCTGTCACCCAGGTCAACCCGCATAACACTGAGTAGAGCATGCCGGTGTGAAAAGGACTTAAGACATCTAATATCAGACTCCAGCTACGCTCCATTTATACCCCAGTTGTTTACATCTCTCTCTCTCTTATATATATATATATATATATATATATATATATATATATATATATATATATATATATATAAGGCTGTAAGAAAATCGCGGGCTGTGAATTTTTTTGCGGAAACCGCAACTTTTAACACAGACCACAACTTTTTATAGTGGCTGGAACTTTTAATGTGACTACAATGTTTCTATTATTTATATGTAATTTCGTTGCAAAATAATGCTGAAAAATAAACTGAAACAGAAAATGAAACGTCACTCTCACATTGTCTTTTGCTAGTGCGGAATTAGTATTGGTATGCCTTGTCATTCTGTCTAGCCAATCAGTGATCTTCTTTCCCATTGCTATGGTTAGCAAAGGGAAAGAAGACTGTGTGCCGTGATGCAAGTACTGTACTGTACTTATTGTTAAATTTTGTGACTGAAGGTTTATTACCATTTTGCAAATACTGTAGTGGCTGTTCAATTTTGTGAGTGAGCTTTTACTGTTATGCAAGTACTGTATGTTTTGCGTCATTATTGTTAGGTGCATCTCTTCACTTGTAATGAAACACAGTGTAAAACGTTTTATTTCAAATGATGATAAAGAGGGAGTCTGATAAACTTATGTTCTGGTTATCTATTTGTATGTTTTTATTGTTGTTTCAGCTTGAAAGCAAGTTATCTGTGCAAACTGTTTATATTTATGACCGCGCCGAAACTATAACTTTAATACACAGTGGCCGCAACCTCTTGATAAAAAAAATATTAATTTTACAGGCCATGTATTATATTAGATATTATCTATATATATATATATATATATATATATATATATATATATATATCCCACCTGATTGGAGGTAACACTCACTGAGTGACATATAGTTGTGTCACAAAGACGGCCGGAGCCAGGAAATAAGCAAAAGAGAGAGATGGAGTTTGGTGGAGCTGAACGAATGCTTTTGCTCAGCATTTAATAAATAAACGGAACAGAAAATAAAAAGGTTGTAACAAACAAAAATACACAGGACACGGCACTGGTAGCAAAAATAAACAGACAAACAAAACGGACCATACAGACAAAACACGGTGAGCTTCTTTTAATTATTATTATTATTTTTATTATTATTCTCTTTACCTCCGTCTCCAATCCCATTCTCCACTCACCGAACACACAACCCCAAGTATGTGAAAACATGCTGCTTTTATGCAGCTGTACCGAGACTCGACTGCTATTCAATCATTCAATTGGAGTCGCGGTACAACTGCACGTGAATTAATAAATTGCAATTCCCCGTGCTCACATATTACATTTTATTTGCGCGTGAAGTGCTGTGCAATCCTCGTGCCTAAATACATATACATTTTAAACACTCATGTTACACAGACCCGTTTATATCCCGTGTACCAATGACTATACACCAACATTTTAACACACCACACACAACATATAACAGAAAATACACACAGGGGTGGGCACTTTGTCACAAGTGTTAATAAAGTTACATTTGGAAATGCAATACACTGTTGTTCTAAATGTTCTGTAGCATATATGCTTTGTTACATGTTTTGTAGAAATACCACACAGCATCCTCTATATGATCTGGGATTTGATTTGAATTATGTTTAAATGAAGACCAAGTATGCTGTGACATTTATATCCAGGGGGATTCTGCTTGTGCAAGATTTTACTGCTAAGTTGCACTAATGTACCAGGAGGTGATGTGGCAAGACCCCAGGGCTGCTCAGTGAATATGGACCTCTTTGGCTTTCAATTCTCAGCCCTAATATACAGTGTCTCAAAGGTTATCATGTCACTACCAAAGACTTTAAATACAAAGCAGTTACCCTTTTTTAAATCTTTCCCCAGTCCCCAAATAATTCTGAAACTTCGTTGCAACTGATATACAGAGCAGTACAAAGGAATTTTAATGAGGGACCCAGACTGTATGTTCTGCATTTCATACAGATTTGTCTTGCGATGTGTACTGCTTCAAGTATTGGGATTTCGATTCTGCTTTATCTTGCCTGCACCTGAATGTAGGAAGGTAGTCAGTCATTTATTTTGACACATTATTACTTACATTCCCCACAATATATTTTCTGCTGTGCACCTTCTTCATCATCCTCAAAAATGTAATTATTTTTTTTTGTTTCTTGCTGCACAGCTAAACTAAGGATCATTAAACTGCAACATCTGGAATGTTTGTAAACACAATTTATAGTATGTACAGTATGTTACATTGTTATAATACCAGTGAAACTGATATTTCCCTATAAAACCCTATTCTTAATTCTATGATTACAGGCTATTACTGACGACAGTACAACCCTGTAATCCCTATTGTGACGACAGATCGTGCCTGTAATCAGAAATATCAGCACAATCTGATGTAATTGAATGAACATTTTTTAAAAACTTAAATTATCTGACAGTTTCAAAGTGCTTTGAAAGTTCAAGTAGACAGTTTTGAAATAGAAAGATTATTTGTTAAAAAAAAAAAAAAAAAGTACTCTTGATTTACCTTTGTGTCAGAGTCTGAAAGGCAGAACTTTGTAGCACAGCAGCATAATTGTACACCTGAACAAAAATGCTGGGATTATAAAGCACTGCATGGTCATTTTAAAATATTGCCTCAGATTTGAATGGAAACATTATGGTTTTCAACCACGTTGTGTCTAATTATTATCTGAGACACATGCCTCTATTCATCCAAGTGTCTGTCTGTGGCAGGAAACAGCTTTGCAGAGACCCAGACCAGAAGAAGCACAACCAAAACAGAAGGTACGGTGCAGTGGCACATGCGCCGTTTTATTAATGAACAAAAAAATAAATAAAATATTTGAACAAAAATAAACACTTGCTCACAGAGCAGAAATAAAACAATTAAACAAAATAAATCACGAACACAAACGCTAAGGTCAGGCTGAGCAACTGCCTTCACTGATCCTTATTTTTTTTTTTTAAATATCCCTCTCGCCTCTCGCTCTCCCGTTCTCCACTTCTGAACACCCCCCTTAATATGGAGAGAGCTGCAGGTATTTATACAGATGACCATCTCCTGATTAACAATAAATGAATCACTTAATTCGGGAGATGGCCACCTTCTGCACAGGTTTTCATAAGGTGGATGGGGCTTCCCATCCACACTGCAAAACAAAATGCACGGCGGTTCACCATCATTTATAAACAAATACATTTTTAAAACAATAACACAAAAATGCACGGCTGCGCCGTCATACAAAATAATAAACAAATACAAAATAACACAGGGGCGGAGGGGAAGACCCCGTTCTAAAATAAACACTGTACAGGGCTGCTCGCCCTGCTACACTGTCCCTTATTGTTTTTGATTCCTCAAAGCCTTTTTTCATGTTTCAGACTGCCGCATGACACCCATTCATAAAAAAGCAACTTTTTTTTCACTTCTACCACACATTTACCTCCTTTGTTTACACTGACTACAATAATAGGAAACTGCAAGGATTCATTACCTGCTTTAGGAGATAAATAGGGGCAGTTCTTGCAGGTGTAGTTACAGTAACACTGTCTCCGACCTCTTCTAAAGTTGTTGCTCAGTTCACATCCAGGAATTTTGTAAAGCTTTATGACCAGGTTGCAGCTGTTACTGCGATGGCCAAATACACACTTCTGTGTCGACAGGACTTACCTGTTAAGCAAATGGCATCTCCAACATGTATATCGCGATATGAAGATTAAATTAATGCTGTGTCTGTCAATTTTAGTGACAATGAGCTGGACAGCAGATGAAGAGCTGACAGAATGCTCAGGTTGGAAGGTTCTTCTGTATCCTAAACAATTAAAGGGATTAATCATGAGGAATGAACACGTATCTGCTCCAGAACAATGGCTGTAAAACACCTTGCAGATTTGTTACATAGAATGTCATCTTAGTGGCTCAACACCCTAGACAGTGACATGGCAAGTATTTTACATTTTGTTTGTCCAATTCATGATTGAGTCTTGGTGGGGCCTCACTTTTGCTAAAATGTGTGTGAAGCTAAAAACAGACAATATCAATGCAGTCACAGATTGGGAAATATTTATCAGTGTGAATGGGTCTAAACAGTGGAAATCCAGGGCTTATGGTATTTTAGAAAATATAATATATATATATATATATATATATATATATATATATATATATATATATATATATATATAATTATTTGAAAGGAAAATGCTAAAACTGTTGCATGAAAAAGGTTAAGCCAAGTATGTTATTGACATTAAGGATAATTTATTGCTACACATTTAATACAAAAGTCCATGTTGGATGAAGGATCAGTAATGTAAGATCAAGGCAGTAAGATGAAGCATATGCTGTTGAGCTAGAAGAGCTACTGTAGCATCCTTTCTTCTGATGCTAAACCCCAAGAGCTTTGTAATTTACTACTAAATCATATATATTCAAAGTGGAGGAAACACACTGTGTAGGCCTGCTATACATTTCCATATAAAAATAGTGTGTATGCCTCAGGTCTGCTCCTCTTTAAATTCATACATCCTTGAATAATATTTCTTCAAGGAGTCTTGTCAAGAAGATCCATTATGCACCTGGGCAATATATCTGTTGCTCATTAGTGCATATGTAGCCTGTTGCACTGAGTACAGCTGGGTTGTGTTGTATAAAAAATGTGAATTGAGGTGAATTTTACCTCAATACTCTATCATACCTTTTAAAGCCTTATGTAAAGTATTTTCCTCCATAGCGTATTATGGATTTATTACTGTCATATTCAACAGTGAATAGTTAGAATACAATCATACAGTCGTCACTTTTTTTTTTTAAAAAAACTTACAAGAGATCAGAGTTTATTGGAAATGAGTTAATAACCTTTCTATTACTCGGTGATAAAATTCTTAATTTTTTTTATTACAAGGTGATGGAATTTATTTACTCTTTTAAAATGTTTATTGGTGTAGTCTAAAGTGTAAATGGAAACTAAAGAACTACAAGTCATCTTCTAAAAGCTATACAAGAAAATATGTATTCTGCCTCATTTTTTTCATTTAATTGTATGTTTTTTAACAAGGCAAAAGGAAAGATAAAGTACCACAAGGCACACATTTTATTTCCTTTGAACAAGGCTTGATTTACTATTCTTTCCTCCAACACACGAATCTCTGCACCTGTTCTGTTTTCTTTTTTGCACCCAGTATTTATTATCTCTGTCACAAACTCACACTGTTTTACTTTCCTGAGAAGGGGTGCAGCAGGGAGTTGAGTTTAGTTCCTATAAAACAAAACAACCTATTTGCTAGACTTTTTTTTTGTCATTGTCAGAAAAAGTAGACACCCCCCTGGGAATGAAAGACTCTAAACTATTATAACTTGTTGAAGAACATAGTTAAAATCTCAATTGTTTAGTGTTTCTTGTAAAATATTACCAGTATAACTTACTTTAATTGAGAATATGCTAAAAATAAATAAAACATAAAAAGTATGAGAAATTGAAATTTGTTCTCTCCAGTACTGCATCTATTGCATTTCCATTTTGAAGACATTTTGGTACTTTTACCTATTTCCTTTTAATACTGCTGATTACTGTATTACACAATGCAATTGTAAATGGAACTCTGTAGTGCTTTCCATGTACTTTAAAAAAAATAATTAGTTTGATTATTATGCTAATCATAAACCAGCACTGCTGCCTTCTCATAATTAGTTGGAAGATGGAAATCAGTTTTAGAAATAATGTTGGGCCAAAAAGGAATGTTTTACTTTTATTGATGCAACTGTTTTCCTTTTCAGTTCGCTGATTACAAAATTAGCAATTAGCATTAACACATTGATAACCCTTTGTCAGCAGCAAGGGGTGCAAATGTACCCCAGTGTGTTTAAAGCGTGCCCCCCCCCCCCCCCCCCCCCCCCCCGTGGCGATACTTTGTCATGCATTTGTCTCCTCTCGACTCAACAACTGCAACTCTCTCTATGGTGGTCTCCCGGCACACACCTAAACCGACTGCAGCTAGTTTAAAGTGCTGCTGCCAGGATCCTTACCGGATGTAAAAAATGTGAACACATCACCCACCTACCCACCCCACCCCACCACAAATCTTGCCCAGCTGCACAGACTACCTGTAAAGTTCAGGATTACATTCAAAACTCTCCTGCTCACCTACAATGCCCTTCATCACAGGTCCGAGTACCTCCTCAACCTGCTGACCCGCTATGTCCCTGCCCACAAGCTGAGATCCTCCGACTCTGGCCTGCTTGTTATCCCCAAGCAAAAGCGCACCAAAGTTCAGCATTTAATAAGTAAACAGAACAGAAAATAAAAAGGTTGTAACAAACAAAAATACACAGGACACGGCACTGGTAGCCAAAATAAACAGACAAACAAAACGGACCAAACAGACAAAACACGGTGAACTTCTTTTAACGATTATTATTATTATTATTATTATTATTATTCTCTTTACCTCCGTCCCCAATCCCGTTCTCCACTCACCGAACACACAACCCCGAGTATGTGAAAACATGCTGCTTTTATGTAGCTGTACCGAGACTCGACTGCTAATCAATCATTCAATTGGAGTTCTTTTCATGAAACTGTGAGTATGTTTGTATAATGCATTTGTTTCTAGCACTGTATTCTTTACAGTATCCTGCTTATTACCTGATTTGATTTCATTATTTTGTCCAGCTTCAGGAAGCAAAAAAGTTGTGTCTTCATATACTGTACAGGCTACCATGCGCAGCTCCTGTTTATTTGCTGAGAGTTTCAGGGGAGCTGGGATAGATGTAGAAAAAATGTACTGCTTTTTAAATTATTTATTTATCTCTACAGATTCCTATTTTTCAGTCATATGTTAATTTCTTATCTTAGAATGAGTGTCTATGTGTGTATAATACATAGGTTTCCAGCACTGTGTTTGATTGACTAAATCATTTTTTTAAAATATATTCTTACTACCTCTATGTTATCTAAAAAGTGAGTGCATATATACAGCAGCTACAGTCTAACATTTCTTCAAGGCATATATTGTAATCTGTAACACATATTATAAAATGTATCATTTTAGTAGCGGGAGAAATAAAAGTACTTACATAATGTGTATACTTTACAAACAATTTCCACTGACAAGTCTAATTATCTACCAGATGGTATGTGATAGATAAATCTGATTCTTCTCCCAATTACCAATTTACACCCCACTCCCCATCAACACACATACACACATGTGCCTTTTACACATACCAGCCTTCCTTTTCCCTTATATGGCTATATATTTCAGATATTAATGTGCGTTCTTATCAAACCACAAAGGTTAAGTATGGGGTAGGTAGAAGTAGGTACTATATAGAACCATTACAGAAGACTGGCTTGGACAGCCTAACCTTCTTTTCCTCAGGTAAGTTTTAAAAAGTGCCATTGCAGCATCTAAATAATAACTGTCAAAGTCAAAGTAGTGCACTGATTAGCTTTAACATGAGCACCTGACTGTCAAAAGGCTTCAGTATCAAGCTGAGGTTGATTGTAAAAGATGACCATACCTCACTGTAATTAAATTAACCTCATGAGGTGACATACAATTGTAATGAATTTCTTTAATATCTGAGGGAAAGAGGCAATTGTCATTTTACTGAGCTCTAATTGCAGAGCCAGATGGAGCTGGGTACAACCTTCCTAGGACAAACTAAGCCACATGGGGCAGGCAGCAATAAGCTTACACATTGCCATTTGCATAACTTCCAGTGTTGCAGAAGTGTTCCTCCTATGAAAAAAGCCACCATAGGCAACAATACCCCCAGATATGTTCAGACAGGGGGAGGGGGCTGCTGTCTGTAGGCAATGTACATATTTGTATGGTGCTTGAAGAAACTTCACTTTTTCCCTTCATTTACTGTTCTCTCACCAATACACCAAACACTGCGATCCATTTTGGTGGATCTCAACATGCTTCTCGATCCACCAGTAAGCTATGGCCAATGATTATTAGTGGGATTTAATATAACTGTGTCCAATAGTAAAATAGCAATACTAAAACAAAACAACCACAACAACAAAAAAAAACTAGAACTGCCAGGCAGTTTTACGGCTCCCAAGCCCCAGTATCAGTACCCGTCTAAGCGTGTTTAGTTCCCAATGTGTTTTGAAAGTTTTTTTTTCCAAAATGCGTCAGGCAGCCATCTTGTTTAACGCAAGTTTCTTAATAATCACTTGTATTGCTACAGTGTCAAGGATGATGCTTGTGAAGTTTCGAGTTAGTCAAGTAAACCGTTTGTCAATTGAGGCAGTTTTAAATTTCGGACGTAAACATACACCTGGTGGTCATCTCGTTTTATAATGCATAACCACTTTGACATATTTGTATTCCATTGTTACTGGGCCAATAACTACAACGTTACTACCATGTTTGGTGTTTATTGGACAAACGGTTTTCAAACAGCAGCAGTTTGTTTTTAGGGGCGCGTTTCGATAAGATTTGTGGCAGTCATTTTGACATTAAAATTTATCACAGCAACCTGCTTCACAAACTTGATGCGGGTTTGGATGCTGATGATAAATACCATGTTTCAGATCAATCACTTCACCGGTTCCCAAGAAGAAGATTTCGAAAGGTTTTATCGAAAAATGCGTCACGGCGCCAACTGCAAGGGCAGCAGCAAAATTTTTCCAGCATCATACAGCAAATGTAATTAAAAAAAAATAATAAATAAAATCTTAACAATAACAATAAAAACGTAACAAACGTGCAATCAAAGCATTTTTTATATTAAGCACAGGAAGTTATAAAACAGAAACTTACCAGCATTTTTCACCCGAGTCTTGAAACCTGGTGTGGGCAGGGTTCTACGCTACCTTTCTTTAGGCACATGTGCACTAAGTAAAAAAATAAATAAAATAGGCGCACATTAAATATCTACAAATCTTTTTTTCCCTTCTTTTCTTACATAACACTAACGCAGTTCAATACTTTTTCATCAACAACATTATAACGGACAACGTTTTTTCCAGCTTAAATGATGTTTAACTGCCTGGTAGCATCTTCCTCAGAATGTGCTACTTGCCTGTATATGGTAGCGGGATGGCCTGGCTGACGTTTCTGGATATTTGCACATTACATGCCGTTTGAAACACTGTGTTTTAATCTATTTTCACATTTGAACTTCTGGCCCCCTGTTAAAAATGTAGTCTTGCCTGCCATCAGTTCCACTGCATTCTAACAAAAGTACAAAACATGGATTTTTTTTCAACATTGTCAAACTTAAGCCTGGGAAAATCTTTTAGCCACTGCTGGTTGAACTTGTATTTTTTTTTTTACTACTTACAACTGTGAACACGCTGTAACTAACATAGCCCTTCTCGAAGTTCCCTGTTTGCTTTCATCTTCTGACATACCTTCATTGCTCATTTCTTGTAAAGACGCTGACATATCTGAATTTTGTTCATCACAGTTTTCTTTTGAAACCTCTCCTGTCACATGAAAATAATTTGTTACTTGTTATTTTCCTCATCTTGGTTTGACAAGTTTTCAAACTGTCTGGAAAAGAGTAGCCATCACTGATAAATCAGTGTGTACTTAACAGTGGGCAGTTTGAGCACATTACGATTGAGCTATGAGAGTATAGATCCTACTGTCAGGTTTTTTTGTTTTTTTTTTAATGCTTTCAGCTGAAAAAAATCATATTTTTTATTTTTTATAGTTTATTTTTTATAGCCAACCTTTAGGAATTACACGTGCGCCTAAATTAAAATGCACTTTCGCACAAGCATTCTTTTAGTCTCATATGCAGAAACTGTTGGGATATTTTCATCGGTGCTGCTGGACAAAGAAGGCTCTCCCATAACAAAAACTGTTGTATGCTTATATGTTAGTGCTTGTTCAGATTTGTCCTGAGATTCACCAAAAATCTTTTGTGATCCACACATTGGCCACCACTGATTTAGACGAAAGGGCACAAAAGGTTTAAGAGTGTGGAGATGCATTAAAAAAAGGTATGCACCATTATGGCAAAGTGATTAATAGTGTGCAGGTGCAGGTGATTAAAGAAAAGACAGACAATTGTAATTCAGGTGCAAAGGTTTGTTTTATTTGTTTTGTCCAGTGACTGACGGTGAAACAAACACTAAATAATAATGATGTTAAATAATACAGCAGCGTGTATTACTTAAATTATAATCCCCGGGTTTGCCTGGCAAATAATAATGCCGTTTTTATTATACTCCCCCGCAAAACACATACACAAGTCTGTTAGTGGATGAATTAGTGCTAGTGGTGCATATACAGTTTAAATACAGTGCAGTGCTGTTCCGGGTTTGTGCTGGCCTCTGGCGATAGCTTCGGTATCGTGTTTAGCCATCTAGTAATATATAACACAAGACAATTACAGACAAACAAAACACTCACAAATGTTTTTATTCCTCACAGGGTCTCTCACAGTCCTTACAGTTCAAAATATTGTAAGACTGTCGAGACTTTGTGTGGGTTTATAAATCAAGACCATTCCAGATATTGTCTTCAACAAGGTGATTTTTAATCACAGTCCAACATTGCAGGCATTCCACATTGAACTCACAGACTGTTCTCTCGCTGCACAATGTGAGCACACCACCACAAGCCACCCGCTCTTACTCCTCTCCAGCAGAACTGTCCTCCTGTCAAAACATTCCCTCTAGGAAACATTATATCACAAACTCTTATTGATTTGCTTTGTACTGGGTTTCACTTTAAGTTAACAATAAATGTTGTTTAGACTTTCTAATTATTAAAACTTTTATCCTTTGATTAACCATTTAAATATAACCTATAACTGTTACAATACTTTTAAACCAAACGAAGGAACAGATACATCGCTTCGACCCCTACTTATACCATCACTCATGACCCCTTGGTAAACAATTGCAGCCGGTCCTGTAATCTGCGGCTGCCACATTATTTACCTTCCAGGTCAATGAGTTAACGTACCGAAGCTCCGTCTCTTTTCTACATGACCGACTTCCTTTTAACCCTCGGAACGAAGTGTCAGGTCAAGTAATCCAGAGTATTCTGTTCCCGTTACTTAATGCCCTCGCAAGTTGGGAGGGAGATTTGCCACCAAGAATCATTGTCTTTCTGTCACAGCCATCTTCATCATGGAAACAATAACCAAGCCAAATGAGTAGAAACATGTTCATTATTTGCATATTTTAAACACATCCTTGCTGTCTATAATCTTATATTATTTAAAATATTACTGAACAAGAAAGTTGTTTCCAGTAAACCTTTGATGAATCCCAAAAGGTTTCATAGTCAGCTAGCAATAGGTACCCTATCCTTCTAAAGCAATCTACACACATTAAACCACTTGCCCATCACTTCAATCAATAAACATTCATTATGCTTTACAACGTGATGGTTATTTAGGTATTGCGAATAGGGCAAAAATGAACAGGAAAACAATAAAGTAAACTCTAATGATCGGTTATTGCTCCTGATAGTCTTTGTTGGAGCCAACAAGATATAATTTGATTTAACATACTGGTACTCCTTATCATCTTCTGGTTTCAGCTGCCAGCTGAAGGAATTGATCAAGGTTTAGTAACATTAGTATGACAGAGGACATAAACAGTACACATTGGTATACTGTGCTATGGCTGTCCTTAAGATAATCTTCTTGACCATTACTTCTTCTTACTACAGTGGTTTCTAAATTATGACCCTCAAATGTCACACATAATTTTGCCTGTTTGAACACAGGTATCTACTTAAATATAGGTCTGCCCCTTAAAACATTGAGTAGTTTAAAAACTATAAATTGAATACAATAATGAAAACAAGTTTCAAGACTATTGTCAAAACAGCAGGCTGTATTCCAGAGAACTATTGGTCCTACAGTTTTATGCTTACCCAAAAGAACAGCAAAAATTATAAAAATATTATTTGCTTTTGTAATTTCTAAATATTGTGTATATAAATTAGCGGTCACAAACCCCAAATAAATGTCACTTTTCTTAACTTTAATATATGGTAAGACTAGTGTTTAAAACACATTTTAATTAAAAATATAAGGTCTTCATGAATTCATGTATTTATATAGCAAACATGCACATGCTGTACAGTCCGCACAGTTATTGTCTTTTCCAATGAGCACACAAATGTTTGACGTGACCACACTCAGACAGCGTGAGTTTGCAGTTGCAACGTCCAGAATGAGGCGACAGGGTTATTCTTTGATACATTTTCACATGTATGTGGTCAAATTCAAACACAGTTTCTATTTATTTTCAAAAAGGTTCCAGCTACTAAAAAAAGTGCAGTAACACTCTTCCAGGACTTGAGCACTGCACCATACACAATATGAATCAATAAATAAATATGGATTACTTGTCATGAAGCACGTGTACCAACATATGCAATGAATAGAATAAGTAAGAGAAAAGCATAGGCAAGTGTATGTTTATAAACTAGGATAATAAAGTAACAGACAAACTAATGTTAATAAACTAACTGTCAAACTAAATTAACACAGTACCCATACACACATTAAAAAACACAGTAGCCTCTCTAGATTAATGAATACCTGTACAGATGAAATATTCAAAACATGCACAACATTATTTAAAAGAATGGTAAAGCAACTCACTAGAACGGAAAACACCAAATTGCTCTATGATTTCTGCCCGATTCAGTTTTTTTCAAACAATTTCCAACTTTTTGTAACAAGAGAAACAGCAGAGCATTTCATCATTTGTTTACATGCCATTTTGTAGTGATGAAGTGTGCTCGTGGAAATCAGAATACAAAACGAGGCAATGATATGACGGAGGTTCTGGAAAGATTTAATGAACCAATCAGTGTGCCTCAGGACACTCTCGTGATGACAAGTTACATTGGAAAAGATTGAATAACACATTTGAATTTAAGTTTGTTGATGATGAATTATCAAGGTTACAAAACACTACTGCATCAGTTATGAACAAATCACTAGCGGTGCCAAAAAGGTGTTCTTTTAAGCAAAGTTATCTTTTAAGCAAAGCGTTTACAATGGGAAAAATCAGTTTCACCAAAAGGGTGTTATCTTAAGTGAAGTGTTCTATTAGGAGGTGTTTCTATTCTATAGTCTTTATTTTACTTTACATAGCTTACAAAGAACATCTCCACAATTTACAGAGACAGAATATTTTTGTGAATTAAGTGCATTCTTAATTTGTAGACTTCACTGTGTTCAAATTTTGTGAAATAATAAATCATCTGTTATTTGTAATGGCATTTAACCAGAAGGTCGCCAGTTTAAATCCCACTTCTTCCACTGACTGACTCACTGTGTGACCCTGAGCAAGTCACTTATCCTCCTTGTGCTCCATCCTGTGGATGAGATGTTAAATCAATGTCCTATTGTAAGTGACTCTGCATATAATCCACAATTCACAGCCTACCTCTGTAAAGCGCTTTGTTATGGTGGTCCACTATGAAAGGCGCTATATAAAAATATATATTATTTTATTATTATTACAGAGTAATTATTTAACAACAACCACATTATAATCACTTAGCCCATGTTTAGACAAGTATGATTAAACACTATTCACGTTGCTAGGTAATTAAAATTCTGAATATACAAGCACAGTCCCATTAACAAAACAACAAACAATTGAGCAGTTTATTGATTAGAGGTTGGCACGCATAGAAAACCTGGGGGGTTCAGTTTACCATCTAGTGCCCAAGTCTTACATTTATCCATAAAGAACCAATACAGATAAAGTAGGTAATAAATCAATAGGCCATGGCTAAGACTAATCAAAACAACCTTGATAAAAAATACCAAGTTAGTAGTCAAATCAGCCAGCATTTATTTTTAATTATTTTCTTTGCTTTTTTTGTACAATTATTAATAACAAACCATTACAAATAACTAACTGAATGCAATCCAGGGAATTCCATGCCTAGTATTTTTCTATATGCAACATATATCAAAATAGGGCTTTACTTCTTGTACATCACAGGAATAAAAAAAAAAAAAAAAAAATATATATATATATATATATATATATATATATATATATATATATATGATATATAGATAAATATATATATATATATATTTAAGAAGACATTCTTCTGTGCCTAGCAGATGATTAGAAGATGGTTTATAAATTATTATAATAAACTAGTGAAATCAAATACTTTATTTGGTTTATTATATTTTACCTGCTTCAGGTTCATCACAATAACATTTCTATCCTTACAATAGAGAGAGAGAATGCCATTTCATGCTATTTAGAGTGAGGTGGCTCCTTCCTTGTTCAGAATATCTATTGTGCTCTGAGGCAGACCTACGGGTCGAAACGCGTAAGCCATTGTTGTGGGTTTTAATATATTTAAATAAAGACTATTCCTTTTATTGAGAGTTCCTTTGCGCTGTGGACTTAACTGAAACGGGAGTTGCTGTCTTCATTTCTCCTTCGATGGGATTTCTCACTGGAGGATACTTCTAATTATATATATATATAATTAGACCAGGAAGGGTGCTAAGTAAGGTTGGTGGTATGCCTTCACAGGGATGGGCTGACATGATGGTAGGATGGAACCGGAAGTTGGCCATCTTGACGAAAGAGCATCGCTGTAAGACTGCTGTACAGCTCTATTGTGATCAGCTGTGTTGTGGGCGGTGATTAGATAGAGCGTGTCGCAGCACTGAAGTTTAGCAGTACAAAAGTGACACAGCTACGTGAGTACGGCCCTACGTTGACACGAGATCGGAGCGTTGTTGTTTTGTTTTTGGATTGTTTGTGTGAGCAGACGGAGAGGGTGTTGGGAGCTGAAGCAGTGGAACCAGCACTACCACCCGGATCACATGCGCTATCACAGCACTGCAACGTATTACAGCACCACGGCGCACGGGCACCTACACTCTGGAGAGTTTTGAAAATAGTCCTGAACTTTACAGTTAGCCAGTGCAGCTGGACAAGACAGGGGGTGATGTGATCATGTTTTTTTACATCTGGTAAGGATCCTGGGAGCAGCACCCTGGACTAGCTGCAGTCGGTTTATGATGCCTGCCGGGAGACCACCATATAGAGAGTTTCAGTCGTCGAGTCGAAAGGAGGCAAATGCCTGACTTTTCTACCGAGTATATGTATATTTTTCAGTATAACCTGTTTGTTGCTGATTTTGCTTTAGTGCAACGGTTCTTAAACTTTTTTTCCCCTTGTCTGTGGTACTTGACCCCCCCCAGTACAACATGCCTGCCGCTTCTCTGTATGTCACTGCTGTTTTTTTTTTTTGCTTGAACCAGCCACCGATCCATCGTAGTATGAGCAACCTTAATACTGCACTACAGTTTACCGACTGCGACCAACGCTTACTACATAGTTAGCTGATAAACAACATATATTACCAAATGGCAGCAGACTTCATCCAAAAATATGCAAGCTTAAAAGGCACCAGTCAGATGCACAGTGTCATCTACAAACTTTGACATGCCTGGAGGTGCCGTATAAAGATTTGTTTTAAGTTAATATATACCATATAACAGGACATTTTGACTGGTATTAAATTCGGCAGATTTGCTACATTGTGAGATTTTTTTCACCGCACGTTCACAAAAAAAGTCACAGCTTTTCATTTATACTTTTAATTCCAGTAATATTTAAATACATGTTTACTTCATAACTATGTCTGCTAAAACAGTATCTCATTTACCGTAACTCATTATAGCATTTACAATGTAACTGCAGCAACTTGGAGAACAACAAAAAAGGCCTTCTAAAAATGAGTTACAATATTTATCGTTCTTATATGGTCCTTACTTTTAAGAACCAGTAAACTTTTATGATAAGCATTTGCTCTCTCTGTTTTAAATCTATGGTTCATAACATAACACAGTACTACCATGCATTAACTGTAGAGCAGTATTGCCACGTGTGAAATCTATAACAATAAAGCTGAAAGGAAAATGCAGTTTCAAAGTAGCAGTTTCGCATCAATTCCACATTTTTTAAATCCATTCATGGAAATGTCTACTTTTAAGGTCCTGAAGCATATTGGCTTCGTCACTACCATTCTCATATCCACTTTGATATCTGACACATTATTTTGCTTGTCCAGCGCTTTTTTAATCTGATCTGTATATGTCTGACAGAGGGCGGGATCGCTACGAGTACTGCATGCAACCCTTTGATTGGTGGAAGTATTGGCGATCCAATCAAAATGGCCAATAAAACACAAATAAAGTATCCGTCTGTTATACAGTATAGCCTAGTTTAAGATGTGCGCTGTAATTAAAAAACAAAAAACAAAAAACAAAAAAACAAAAACCCCGAACTAAGGTATCAATTGCACCAAAGTGAAACTGTATCTGTAGTCATCATTCAACGTAACCACTTATTTACAAAATGCAATTTTGGAAAGACTGAAAGCAGACAATGTATAAAATCCAATGACCTAATCTTAAGCCATGATATCCTGTCAAACTATTTTACAAAGGGTTCTGATGCTTATATATTTCTGAGAATTGCAGCATGGTCCACTGAATATCATAACCATACATCAGACAAAACAACCAAGGAGACCTTTTGAAAAGTAAAGCTAAAAGTTATTTTATTATTAATTTATATTAAGCACTCTACACGACTCCTCTGCCCTGGGGAGATTTTCTTTTCTATATACTATGTCATTATTTAGCTAGTTTGCAGATCACTTAAACTAATAGGGCCAGTATCACAGAACAGCAGGCAGCCATCTTTCTGTTTTACTGTGCAGTGGCTGTTCATGTAGTGCTTTCCACAGGCCAAGCAGTAAAGGTTAGAGGAGAAGCCAAGAGAGACAGAGAGAGAGTGAGATATTCTCCACTGGAAGTAATTGAAGTGACCTCTCTTGACTTTTGAATTATCTACTAACAGCTTTCTCTCAGGTAACAGTGGTCCTTGTGCAATTTCTCAAAGTGAATAACTAATGTCTCCTCTTCCAAAGGAACAGCGTCCTTGTGATTAAATATTTATCACAATGAGAGGCCAGTGGTTTGACTAAGTGAGTCCAATTAAGCAACAACAAAGGGTCAGAAGCTACTGGGCAGTTATGAATATTTTATTACAGAGCAGTCAACGTGGGCATAAATGGCTTATTAGGTATTTGAAAACAATTATATTTTTTGCCTCTGGGATAAACTACATACAGGTCAATACAGCAAGACTTAACTTTGACCAGACATACAGTATAGGAGTAGTATAAGTGACCCTATATGAGAAAACACAGCATATTTAAAGCATATTTTTGTGTTTTTCAAAGTTGACTTCACCTGGGGTTTTTGTGTAGATGGTTAGATGTTATAAACCACCCACACCAATATATCGCAGGTGTCAGGGTCCAGTATAAATCCGCTATATAATCGAGGGCTGGGATCGATATCGAGGGCGAGAGAGCCATAGAAAAACAAACAGGCCAACACTGTACAACCACTCCCTCGTTTTATCTGGGGCGTCAGGGTCCAGTATAAATCCTCTATGCAACTTGCTTTTTCTCATTTTTTGTATAAGCAGCACATCTTTTTAATTCGTACAGCGGAGGGTAATTGCTTCTCATCAACACTTTGTTGGCTAAAATAAAAACCGCTTCAGCAAGTAGATACAGGTATTTCATTTGCTTCGTGTTATTGTGCAATATATGTGTATATGATAACAGTACTATATTAATGCTTTGTTTTCAATTGTTTTATATATTATTGTTTGTGATGTGCAGTATGAAATAAAACATACAGTAAATCGAAGTACCTATGTATATTGAAGCTAAAGCAAACGTAGTTAGGCAGTAAAAATGGGAAGCCAACTCCAGGAGCACGATATATCCGAATCCGCAGTATAGTGAGGGGCGATATAACGAGGGGTAGGTGTACTTATATATTATTGAATATACCATCTCTGTATAATTGGAGCCAGTTTAATATGTGAAAAACAGTGCCTGTACATGAAAAAGGATAAACCCATGAAGTGGAATAGAGTAGGGAATACAATATTGAATTGTATTGAACAGTGAAGAATTTCAAAGACATGCTGCCTGTGGTGTAGCAGTTGAAATTCATAATCTATCAGAAGTAAAGAAATATACATTTTTTGTAAGCAAAAAATAACCCCTGAACTATATATGCATGTTTATAGTCAAGAAGCATTTTCATAGATTCAGGTATTGATTTTGGAAAATTATGCAATGAAACATGAAAGGTTTTTGAAATACAAAGGCAACAACGTATATATATATATATATATATATATATATATATATATATATATATATATATATATATATATACACACACACACACACACTGAGTGTACAAAACATTAGGAACACCTGCTCTTTCCATGAAATAGACTGATGAGGTGAATCCAGGTGAAAGCTATGATCTCTTGTTGATGTAAATAAAAGAATGCACAGCTCGTTGTACCTTGACACGAATGGGGTATGGCAGCTGACGACCTAACAGAGTTCCACTTCTTTCAGCAAAACACAAGAAACTGCGATAGCAGTTGGCTAAGAAACGAAAACACTGGACACTGGAGAGTTGGAAAAACATTGCCTGGTCTGATGAATCCTGATTCCTGCTGTTTCACGCTGATGGGAGGACTAGGGTATGGAGAAAACCACATAAGTACATGCATCCATCATGCCGCGTGTCAACATTGCAGGCTGGTGGTGGTGGTGTGATGGTGTGGGTTGTGTTTTCATTGCACACATTGGGCTCCTTGATAAAAGTGGAGCAACACTTGAATGCCACAGGATATCTGAACATCATTGCCAATCAGGTGCATCCCTTCATGGCAGCAGTGTATCCATCTGCTAATGGATTTTTTCAGCAGGATATTGCCCCATGCCACAAGGCTAGGATTGTCCAGGAATGGTTCCACGAACATGACAGTGAATTCAGCTTATTGCAGTGGCCTGCCCAGTCACCAGATCTCAATCCAATTGAGCATCTCTGGGATGAGATGGAACAAGCTATTTGGAGTAGAAAACCACTACCAGCCAACTTGACACAACTGTGGGAAGCATTGGAGTCAACATGGGCCAGCTTCCCTGTGTGGAACGCCTTCTACACCTTTTAGAGTCCATATATATATAGCGCCTTTTCATAGTGAACCACTATCACAAAAGCACTTTACAGAGGTAGGCTGTGAACTGTGCGTTATATGCAGAGTCACTTACAATAGGACATTGATTTAACATCTCATCTGCAGGATGGAGCACAAGGCGGTTAAGTGACTTGCTCCTGGTCACACAGTGAGTCAGTTAGTGGCAGAGGCAGAGCACCTCAACTTTGCTACCATTAATTAAGCAATGCAGTGGTTCAGGCAGGGAACTGACTTTAACCTTAGATCAAATCAAGCAGATGTTAGGTTCTTTCAATACCATTCGTCCCTCGATAAGTCCAATGATTGGCAAAGAAAGGATTTACCTCAATCCACTACGTCTGTGCTGTGCGCCAGAGTTCACCTCTTCCCCAGCATCCACCTTTTTTGGCTTTGTCTAATGGGGGAGGGCAGTTATCATGCTCCCCTGCCCATGGCTCCCTTATGGCCAGCCTCTCCACTTATCTGAAAGCTAATCATGGGCAGGGGTACCTTGAAAGAACATAGTATAAATCATGTGCAATGTATCAGTGTTGTCTCTTCTGTTTTAATAACTAACCTATTGGATTAGTTTTTTGACTGAACTAGTGGCCTGTAGTTCATAATTATACATTATGATATACTACTCAGAGTGCAGGTTTCTATTTCTGTATTCGAATTTCCGATTTCTTTATTTGTTGTCATGCTGTATTCTCCATATCAGCACGGCTGACATCATTGCTAAGGCACTTTAGTCAGGTCAAAACAGTAAAATCACAATTGGTCAAACACACATACATAAAACCTAAAATAGATATAGCTGAATGAGTTGCAAACCCCAGCAAGGACAACAAAAAACAAATGCACAATCCAAGACATGAGAATAACACGAAGAGGCAGACAAAACAAGCTATCAAAGCTCTAGTCTAAAGGGTAAATATGTTATAAACACAATATTATAACTCCATAAACAATAACTTAACAAAACTAAATTACTTTCTAAACACATAAACATCTACGTACCTTTGCTTCTACTAAGCCTGATCTTCTTTACACAGCATGGTTAGAGGCTACAGGTAAGTTTCCAGAATGTGACTTAAATTAAAAACTTTTAAATCACTACCCGGCACTAAAATAATGAAGAATACAAAAAAACAAACAAAAAAAAAAAAACATCCTTAGCATCGGCCCAATTGATTAGTTTTGGCAGTGTCCCAATAAAAACGTAAATGAACAGGATACTATGTGGTATCAAAAATCACATGTTAAAAACCTGAATGTCAACAATGAGTAAAGAGGCCCAACTGTCCAAAATATTGACTAATCACTGCTTGTGCATGGCTGCAGCCACCATCCTCAGTGAGGCAGGAGTTGAAACCCATCACATAATAAAAACGAGAACATGACCTGGATAAATTAAACACTGTGATTGGCTAAACAAGATCACATCAGTAAGAACCGTCTTATGCATGGCTAGGGGTGAATCACCTTTGAAGATCATAGCGCTTCTGGGTCAACAGCTTGAAAAAAAGAAATATCTTGCCGCCATACTGGCAGTTAAGGACTTAGGGACAAATACATATTCAATATTTTTATGTTTCATTTATAGTCAACCTATAGAATTATACAAAATATAAATAATAATCAATTGCTGCTCCAACCATTCACAAAAACTAACCAATCAATCCCAAGGCCAGTAGTAGGAACCACTGGACCCTGGTGCAATAGTGTGAAGTAGCACCCACCCCCCCCCCCCCCCCCCCCACAAAAAAAAAAAATAAACCTCCTTAAAATAAATTTAATTGAAGTTTTGTTCTAAAAATGAGTACAAATCATGTGTGTGTTTTTGGGAAATCAACGTCAGTTTATTTAGCTGCACAGGTACCAACTCTTAGTTCTTTGGTACAAAAGTCAGGGCAAGTAGCTGGATCATAAAAATCACATAAAGGTGCCTGACTGGGTACCGGGTTAACAATACACGATTCAGTACCTTGTATTTGTTGTTGTTGTATATTTCCAATCTGATGTCTCTGATTCACGTCTTTCCTCTGGCTCAACAGTTGTTTATTTTTCGTGCGAGGAGGTTGGCAGTTCTGCTGCCGCACTATACTTCCATCTGCTGTTGTCGACCCACTTTTAAACCATTTACTGTACACTATTTTTTTTTAGTATTTTCTGCTTCTTTTGATAATATGTGTTTTGACTGACAGTACAGCTTTGCCGCGGTTTATTTTTGAACCACAGGGAGAACAGTTTTTTTGTTTTTATTTTTCGATAATGGACTTTTAAAAAAAAAAGATATGGGCAAACAAATTATAGAATATCTTTAGTATGGGCCCCAGAAGAGACTGGGCATGGGTGCAATCGCATGCCTCGCGGCACCCCCCCCCCCCCCCCCCCCCACCCCCCCCCCCGATGCCGGCCCTGATCATTCCAAACACATGACATACTATTGTTAAATTACCTTGCTCGCAAATAGTACTGGAATGTTAATGACTCAATTAGGATCACCATAGGAAAATTGTAAATTCATTTTGAAGTTACTTTATCTGTATATGAGCACAACAAATTATAAAAGTAAATGGAAGATTTATATACTTCTTTGTTACAATCTTGAGACACAGATCCGTAATAGCTGCCAGACACTGCTTGATGAGATATTCACAGTGCAACCTGCCTAAAGCAAATTGCTGGTAATTTAATTTAAGAAACAGTCCATCTGGACAAGTGATGCACTGCAGGAGGAGATTAATCAGCAAATCATTATCTTGCTGTAACAAGAACCTCTTTTTAAGATCTAAAGGGACTAACCAAATACTGGTTTTATTAAGGTTTGCTGCATCATTTAGATTTTTTAACCACTTTATCAAAAGGAATCATTACCAACCCAGCTAAATGAGTTCTTATAAACAAGCCTTTCTTAATTGATATTTGCTGTAAACATAGAAGCAGCGATCTTAAATAAAAATGTATTATCTAGCTCTTTTCAGAATCTTGGTAAGGTAATGTGAACCAGAACAGCTTGCATTAAAGACATTCTTTGTAAATTTTGCAGTTTAAATGAAATGTTGTGCTCTTCTACTAAATCAGTCTGTTTCAAGGTCTTTTTACAGAAATGACAAAAATACTACATGTATTTATAAACAATCTTTTGAGCTTATTGTAACCGGAAATGATGACACCCGCAACAGAGTTCATTCAACCAAGCTTTAATCATCCAACCTGTACAGCTGCAGAGCATAAAGGTTCCTACTCACTGCGGCAAGCGGAACTGTGCAGCAATGTGTCAAAATGAATAGAACCTGTGTTTTTGAGAAGCAGTATCCAAAATGATGAAGAAAACAGTAATATTTGTTGTTGAAAAAATGCTCTGAGTTTTATGACAAAGGGCATCACAGTTATAAAGAACCAGATTTGAAAGAGAATATATGGGAGTTAAGTTTGAAAGAACTGGATAAGCCTGATGTGTATGATTTATTGCCATATATGTTGAAATACCGTCAGAGAAGACACTTGTAATTTCCATGTCATGTTGATGAACATGTACCCGTCTTGATCATAGTTTTGTTAATAGCAATTCTGAACAGTTGTAAAGATCTGGCAATTTTCAAACCTGTCGCATCGCCTCTTTGTTGCTTCTGGTGTGTATGGTCATGTCGCTGTGAAAATGTCTTGTCGCTAATTAAAAAAATTCACATCACGTCTGATGTGTGGAGACCTTAACACAGGTCAGGGGGGTCACACCACACGACTCACACACACACCTGATGGTGCACTTACCCCAGACATGACAGTGGTACACTCAAGAGGAAAGGGGACAACAGGTTGAGTATGAAAATGTGAGAAAAATGTTTTTGCTTGCGCTAATCTTGTGTATAGAGAGAGACTCTGATTCATTCACTACCCAGAATGGATCTTTGCCACTGTTTTTAAAAAAAAATTATTTTGTGTAATAGCTTTTTTCACAGCAAGCTGGAGTCTTACTATATTAAAATTTGACCTAAATGTTGTCAACCTGAAGGGCCTTGGATCCCCAGAGGATTAATTCACTATCTAGAAAATATTCGTTTTACTTAAGCTACGCAACTATGTGGTCATAGCACAGTTAATCTTGAGGTCCACTTGTACTGTTTGTAACAGGGCTAGAAGCCCTGTACAGGAAAAGGGGGCAGGGCAAAGCCTTGTTCCTATAAAGTATATTTATTTTGTATTATGATAATTATGGTTTATTATGTATTTATATGATGGCAAAAGCCATGAGTTTTTGTTTTGTTTAAATGTGTTGAGTGAGGCGAGGTTGGCAGCCCGTCTTTAAAAGGTGGACATAAATATGTGAAATATTCTGGCATCTAGGCAATTCAGTATTTGAGAATATTTATTCTAAAGAATGAAATGGTCTACATTTAATCTGACAAGGCTATTGTTTCTGCTTTAAAAAATATTATGTTTAATTGTGAAATTAGCAATTTTTCTTACTATGAAAAAAAAGAAAAAAACACTGCAGTTCCTAGTAAATAAACCTGGACTTTATATAGTCAAAATCTCTGGACAAATAACAGTGCTTGGTGTCCTTAGGCATGTCCTTTACTTAATGTTCTACTTCCACCATTTCTGAACCTCTTTTTAATCGTGCTGACAAAATAAGTCCTGCCTTACCATTGCAAAACAATGCAAAATAAGGTCCCATTTTGTAAAGCTTAAAGCTAATTTTAAACTGGATAAGCTATTGTTAATTATAAAAAAAAAAAAAAAAAAAAAAAAAAAAAAAAAAAAACAGTAAATAGAACATAATAATTATGAATTGTGTAAAGTCTGGAGTATATAAGGATAAAATAAAATAAATATGTAATGACTTACCAACAAAACTAACACATGCTTTGTGAAGAACCATTATGTCTAATGTAATTGAAGCTGAATTGGGACAAAAATTACTTTTTCACACCTCATACTTCTATTAGAATAGGATTTCAAAGCAATGTGATAAACTCATGCTCCCTTAGGGCATAAGTTGAGTGGAAAACGTAATCTGAGGTCTAAATCCACAGTAACCATATCCCACAAATCACTGATATTAAAGAAAAAAAAAAATGCTTTCATGCTCTCCACATGACTGGACTGCGAGGCTCTGCGACACCAGCGGAGAGTGATTTAGCATCCTGATTTATAAGCTCAATAGTAACAGTACAGCTTTGTATGGGCCTGTGACTAAGAAATAAAGCCAGATAACTTTTTAGCTACGGTCCCTGAGTTCCATAAACTAGCCATTGTATTTTTTTTTTTTAATTCTAAGATCCGTATTAGGGCAAGGATAAGGTCTGTATTAAAATAAAGGAATGGCATTAATAAATCAGGCTTGGTAGAATTGTATGAACACTTATTGCATTGTTGACAGTACAATGGTTGTAACAAAAATGTCTTGATTTATTTACTTTAAGTCCATAAGGTTGCCATCTGGCCGTTTTTTGTACTGCCTTACCGGTTCCCGGTGAAAAGATTTAATGTGCTTTTTTTTTCTCACTTGGGACAGTAAAGCCCAAGTGAAGAGACAATATTATGCATTTTGTATGTTCACCTAAAGCTTAGAGTAGTACACCGACCAGAGTATTTAACCTTCACTGTGTCACTACCATGTGTCCTCCCCAGTGGCTGTGTTTGTGCCATGGTGGCCTCATGCAAAGCTTGATTTCGGGCCCCTATTCTTACCAGTAAATCTGAGCTAGGATAACATGACTTTCAAACAGGGCAACAACGACACTATTACATGTATTGCATTTTACTACAGCAATTGCAAAAACATACACTCACATAGACAGTTAGAAATGAACCTTTCGTGCTTTTGTAACAGAAGTCTGCAATCTTAGCTGAATAATCCTGTTTTCGGCAAATCTGGTGCACGATCGATATCTGCTGAACTAGAGGAAATGTGATGGAATGACGTGTTACACATAATGTACATCTTCTTTAATTGAAATGTGATGGAATGATGTCAGTGTTACACAGACTGTACACCTACATTGATTTTTCATCAAAGCATGATTTTCTTCCCCCACACAATTTCTGGCAATCAGCCTTGAGAAGTCTTTTCAGGAGACTATTTTAAAACAGATTTGCTAGTCAACATGACAAATACTTAAATTATTTATAAAATCAAAAAATGCTATTTTTAGATTTTTTTCAGTCTAATAAAATATGCTTTTAATATAGCTATAGACCAGTGATTCTCAAACAAAACTAGCCCAAAGTATATTACTAACATATTGAAGTTAAATAAATACAAAAACTTTCACTTTATAACATGCTGCACAATTCCCAGATAAATCTAACAAAAGCATAACGATTTGCAAAGCTGTTATAACATAATATGTGTAAAACCGTGATATTCCAGAATAATACTAGGTTGTGAAGTGCTTACTTTGTCTGTCACACAGTAAAGTTATACATTTTCCTAGTGTGAACTTATTTAGGCACAAAAAGTAGACATCACATTTGTTTTTCTTAAATCACTGTCAATGTAGTTTCTTTGCAATAAACAATATCGCAAAAGACACATTTTCACAACATTACTGAGGTCTACTTTTGCCTTTCTTTTTTTTTTAGCTGTACACTCAGATGAAAACTATCAGATTTAACTTAAATAAACTTTAAACAAAAATGTGTAAAAGGGGTGTTGTACAAAGAAAATGTGGTTAGTAGTGTGTGTGGAAGTGATGCAGTGCAAGAAATGATGTGACGACACAAAGTTCATAGGTCAAAGGACATTTTATTGCGCTTCCTTTGGTGATCCTTCTCAAAAATAATAGGTGGGTGGTGATACACAACTAGGTGTAACAAGCAGCCTAAAACAAGGGTTTCAATACCAAAACAACATTATATAAAAACTGAGCTGCAAACAGTACAACACAATACAAACACACAAAAACACAGTCACAGTCCAGCTGATGAAAAAGCTGTTTGCAACAGGTTATTTTGAAGCAGTGAATTCCTGGTTGGAGCTGGCCTCTTATCTGCAGCTCATGGGGTGTATGTTTAGCTGTCTAACAATTACAAAACAAAACGTTAACACACAATACTGACAACACACGAAAAACTTTGATTCGCTGGTCCTTCAATAACCAAAACAAAGGAACAGTTTACCTCGCCACACCTCTTTATATACTGTCAGTCACTCCCCTTTGGAAGAGAGTGCAATCGCCCTTTCTCCAATCCGTGATTGCCAATGCGCCAACCACGGGGACAATGATGGCCGACTTTCTGGATGGCCAACTTCCAACTTTCCCTGGAATTAACTGACAGCACATCCAGTCAAAGGCTCATTGTTCCCTTTACACAGTGACCACACAGACCGGGAGGGCGATTTATAATCAGGATTCATTCTCTCTCTGTCACAGCCAGTGTTTGGTCCTACAAGCAGCACTTTGTTGATCCTGTGTTATGTATTCCACGCATCCCTTGTCATTTTAGAAACTGTTGCACAAGTTCTGGCAAGGTGGTAAATCGATGCAAGGCAAAACACGTTGCGATATGTGTTTCTAATATCCACAGACGTGGATATTGGCCTTGGAATTTATGTGCAGCAATGTTAAAAAGTAGTATGTGGCCGCCACTAGGGTACCAGCAAGTATTCCTAGTGCAGAAGAAAACACTGAGTGTTTACACTGTGTAAAAATGTCCCAAAACAAAACACATTTCAAAACACAGCTAATAAATAAAAGGTGTCAAGCTTGGGCCATGCGCTATCTCCTCTATAAGGAGGGTCCCGCTGTTCTGTACCCTTACTATACTATTGGGAATGATTACCGGATCCCACAAACTCGCCCTGCTACAAACACACAAGTCCTGGCTCACGTACCCATTGATACCAGATATACTCACAGTCATCCAAGTTCTGATGATCCTGAGTCACACACACACACGCAGTGACTTGTTGTCCATGGTCTTATTTTATTTCGCTCTCACGTTTCAGGCTAGGCGACGTTGTCACTGATAACTTTCTTGAGCTGAACACTGATCCTTTCAGCCAGACCTGGATGCACACATCGATTAGGAGGAGGAGACCGAGTGTTCAGTGCAACCTCCCTTTATGGTCGGGAGTGCCTCAGGATACGCCCCTCCAGCCAATCAGGGACTCCCGATCAACCAACCCTGACCGAACCCTGTATTGGCTGTCACTCACTGAGCACTCGAGCTGCATGGTAGGAAGTGACAGCTATTAATACAAAATATAAACAAAACACAAACTAAACTTGAATTCCCTGTGCAGGGACACCACCCTGTCATATTACCATTTTTAACACACAAAATGTCATGTGAACAAATTAGTGTTTTACTGCTTTTTAATAAACAAAATAAAGATAAGGTGTCCGTGCTATGCTGTGCAGTGAGGCTGTGAGTCATGATGCGAGCTGGCTCCATGGCTGCAGCTTCCGAGCTCCTCTTTACTCCTCTGCAATGCAAAACAAAAACAAAACATGCTCCTGCTGATTACTATGTCTCAGCATAAGAGGCCGTACTCATTTAACTGTGTCCCCTTTGTACTACCCAACTCCTCCCTGCAATCAGCCTGGCACCATGGTTTCTCCAATCTCTGCCTGCCTTGTAGCCGATCACAAGGGATTCATTTCATGTAGGTGCAACTACGTGCTTCCGCCAAGATGGCCAACTAACATTTGCTGCCTACCATCGAGTCGACCAGTCTACAGGGAAGCATACTGCCTAACTTACACAGTGCCCTTTCTGGGAGGGAAGGAGAGAGATTTACAGCTTAGATTCTTTCTCTTTGTCATAGGGAGTTTATATCATCCATCGCTTAGTGTGGGCGAATCATGCCAACACAAACACATGCGTTCTAAGTTGTGGCGACTGTATATGATTATTTAAAAGAAAAAAGGAAAATGCAGGCTTTAAAAAATAAAACACAAATAGAAAAAAAAAACTGAGTAATAAAAAAAAGCACTCTGACAATCACACACCATATATATATATATATATATATATATATATATATATATATATATATATATATATATATATATATATATGTATGTGTGTGTGTGTGTGACCCTTGAAAACACCAGTACAAAAGCACAGAAAAATAGATGCTCACAAACTAAAGTATACACTTATGTGATGAACTTGCAGATTCTACAGACTAATGCAATGTTAAGGTATCTATTCAGTACAGGAACTTCAGCACTGTTTTATCCAATGCAGTATCTCTGTTCTTTGAAACATACAGGAAAACAAACAAACACAGTTTGCAATATAATTACTATTATTCAGTGCCCTCAGCAAAATGTTATATATTAATGTATGAAACATTAACTTTGTTTCTTCTTGTTAAATATTTATGTAGCCCACCGTAATAGTAAAACACAGAACAATGTACAAATAATTATTTTTCATGAAACAGTTGAATAAGACAGTGCTGATTGCTTTATTCAGTTTCTGTTGTGTGCTTCATTAAGCCTTGTACCGCGGGCGGAACATGTTACTGCATTTACACATTACATATAATAAATCATCTGTAATATTATTACAAAAGCAAAAGAGTACTCAATAACAAAAACGTTGTTTTCCCACCGTCAAACAGCGAAGGAATTTTCCGAATTCGACATTTCACCGCTGAGATATCCCCTTCTCAATGTGTCTAGTACCTCATGATTCAAAAACAACTCCGATCGACTAGGTCTGCTCTGGTCTTACAACTATGTGTTGATAGTGAAATCATCCTGATTACGTTGTAGGGGAGGTCACAAGCTGTCCAATCATACCTTGACTTTGTGTGTAGCCTAATCAATTGAAGAGAAATCGATGTGCGTATGTAAACACACCATCTGTATTACAAGAAGAATGCAGCGTTACGCACTGCGGATCAAGGTTTCTTACCATTTTCTGATTATGTTTCAAATCGTAACATTTGTAAATCGAACGAAATGTTAAGCAGTGTTCCAAAGCATTCCTCAAACAGTCGATTCAGTCTTTTAAAAGTTTTGGAGGAGATGGATAGGAGTGAAAGTGTTCAGCTTTCTGGGTTGGAGATTGCTGTTTCAATATATGAAGCAGCATTTGAAGATGGATTGCTTCCTCTTCAGGATTTGTAAGTATAATGGATCCACACTACAGTTATTATTATTATTATTATTATTATTATTATTATTATTATTATAACATTGAGCACTTCACGGATGTAAATAGTTCATTTGTTCATTTTGTACAGTTTGTGTTATTAGGTTTTTGTTCAGTTTAATTCATTGTTTGAAAAGGAAACTATAGTAAACAGTTTATTTTGAAAAAAAAAAGTTATTATTTTGTTTCTTGACATTTACATACTTTTAAGCAAGTGAGTAACAAAAATACAGAGTCAGGTACTGAAAATTCAAGTTACAAAAAAGTCTCAGTAGCAACATTCTCCTGCACAAACACACAGTTATGTGAGAGCAATGTGCCTGACAGTTGTGGCTTATGAATTGAGAGTATTTGTCATGCATACTCATCATGGATACATTTCTGGCACCCCAAAGTTCTTCAAAAAGGCCACCTTTTGAATGAAATGTTGCACAAAAAATAAAGAGGATTACAAAATCTAATTCATGTGGCAATGTATAGCATGTGAGGTGCCAGAAGGTAACATCCCTTTTAGAACTTGCTCAAGAAACTGGTGTATGACTGGCCATAAAGATTTACACAATATTCATTTTTGGAGAGGTTCAGGGACCCTTGGGCCTAGCTTAGTAAAAACTCATGTAGAATTTGATCCTTTTGTTCAATCAGTTTCAAATTTTTGCCCAGTATAGTAGACATGTTGGGGAAGCAAATGTGGCTCTTTTCATGTGCTACAAGTTGAAAAAATGGCTATGGAATATAAACAAATGAAAAGCATTTGTTTTTATATGTATTTTTTCGGACTATCTCCCTCCAGTATGGTACTGAGTAAGACTTTTATAAAATCTTAGTCCTGATGCCCAAGGGGTTACCTTAAATTCAAGTCCTGAACCATGCCTGTGCTGTGTATACTTTGGAAGATAATGTGATTTATTTAAGGCCATAGCCCTCCTGGGGGTTTAACAGGTTAAATCATTTTAAATAGGTTGTGCTCTTTACAAAAGTATCAATTCTTTTATCTGCTGAGAAGCAAAGTCCATGCCTTCCTCAGCAGAAATCCACTTGTGACACACTGTACATTTTATGAATGAATGCCTTGCTGACCCTATTAACCTATATAACAGTCACATGATTTACAACAAAAAACGTAACAAATCCACCCATAAGGATAATGACTCTGTCACAGATTTGCATATTGTAAACTGGTTAAACATAATCGCACTGCAAGTAAATAGGCCATCATTACAAAACCCAATATAGCACCCAATCAGCAATCAGTGGTCATAAATATAACCAAACATCTGTTGAAATGCAATCAATTGACACTGTACAGCATTAGAAAATACAAATAATTAGCATAGAAACAGATGTTAAAACTCCATATAGTGAGAAAGTATACTCAAAGGTGCCAAACGACACTTCTGGATGTGTGCTAACTGGAACAAAAGAGAACTGAACATGCATTACAGACTACAGCTTTGTGTGGCAATAGGCTACAGAGACTAAACTGATATTATGGGTAGATGTATCTTGTTCACGGTCATTTAGTAAAGATAGTATTAGCATTCACATTTTTAATAGTTTTCTTTTCTCAATAAGAAAAATTCAAATTTAAGTTAAACTTTTTACACACAATATAAATTACATATTTGTATAGTAAATAATTATATATATTATATATATATATATATATATATATATATATATATATATATATATATATATATATCCTGACTATCACAGGCGCTCATATATTTCAATCAAAACAGTTTTACCCCAGAACAAAGGAAAATCCAAAGATACAGTACAGAATATAATCACAAGCAAACTGACGGCACAGTCTTGAAACAAAAACAAAACAATACTGCAAATCGAAAACAAGCAGGACTCTTTATTGATGGGAAAACATTCAGTGCCAGTCAGTGAGAGTTTGACAAAGAGCCCCCAAATACAGGTTTACAGAAGTTAAATAGAGAACAAAGCAACCCTCCCTTTCTTGAAGGTGTCTGTTGGGTACACCTATGTTCAAAATCCAAAACACTTAGAAAACAAAGGGCCCTTTGAACTACAAAAGAACACAATCTTATCCTGTCTCTTCCAGACAAACAGGCACCACCCGATGGGGGTGAAATTGCAAAGTTTCAATGATCTCCTGTCCCCTTGCCATCCAAAGGAGGACACATACATGATTACAACTGGATATAAAGCTTTAAAATCTTTCAGTAGCATTGCTTAATTTTTAGTTTCTGCAATTAAATCATGTTTGTGGTATAGGCTGTAAAGTTATTGTGAATTCTCAACTTTATCAGGGAACTTGAAATCTTATAGTGATACAATAATAATCTTACCTTTTTGCACTTCTGTTGGCAAATCAGGTCTCAGTTGTGTAAAGTAGCATCATATAAGTAGGATTATCAATGATAGTTTTACCATGTGGTACTGGGCTGTGACTGAAGTTATACATCTCAAGCCGTAGGTGAGGGCGATAATTGAAGTCAAGGTCAATGACCACATGGGGCACTATCACTGTTAGAGTTTTTTTCACATTATTTTCTTAAAAAAAAAAAAAAATAAACACTTTATTTACCTTGAACTTGAAATGATGTAATGATTGAAAAGTTTTAGGAAAATATTCCCAAAAATTTTCATTAAGGATCACATAATTAGAAAAAAAACATTTTTTTTTTTTTACTTGTCAGAGCTTCTTATTGTTTACTTAGACAGTGCCAGATATCTGAATGGTGCAATATTCCTGAATTTTCCACGTCTCAGTTTGTTGTAGTTGAAAGATGCTGAGCTTCAGTCGAGCTGACAGGCTGTGATTGGCTGATTCGACAGTTGCAGGTACAGGACTGGTTGCTTTAGTCAGTGCAAAGTATTGTCTGGTTTTGGTGGATAATACAATAAATTTGGACCAATTGGGTCTTTGTTTAGTATTTGCGTCTGATAGAAGTGAACTGATTATTCAGCACAGCAAGTCACAGTGAACTCTGGCGTTGTGAAAGAAATCCCAATAGTTCCACGCCCCCCTCGTCAGAGTCTCCCCATCTCTTATGTTTAATTGCATTTTGAGGTATTATGTTAAACTGAAAAAAAGAAAATGTTATGCAAGGAAAATAAATCAACAGGTTTTTTTGATGTTTATTATGCTTAGCTTAACTGTTTGATTTGACATATCTTTGAAGTGGTTAAAAATGAAAATAATGGATAGATAATGTCGAATTTAAGCACACATACATGCAAGTTGTTACCTATATAACCCACCAACCATGTGGTAATTTAAAACATATTTATATATGTACTCCTAACTTGCTAAGGGAACTTATACTATTTTATAATAATAATAATAATAATAATAATAATAATAATAATAATAATAATAATAATAATAATGGCTTATTTTGATTCCATGTTGTAACACAATAAAATGTGGAAAAGTCCAAGGGGGGTGAATACTTTTGAGAGCCACTGTATATATATATATATATATATATATATATATATATATATATATATATATATATATACACACATACACACACACACACACACACACACACACACACACATACAATTTGTAATGCAATTTATTAATAGTATATAATGTAATTTTTAGAAAGTCATTTCTGCACAGAAAGTTTAACGTAATGAGGTGCTTACCACAAAGTAATAGATAATTAAATATTATTGTCTCTGACTCAGCTGGTTGTAGTATGCACTTGTCCCCAGAAACAGAAACCAGTATGGCAGCTCACTTCTGTAGATCCTTTAAATTACAAACAGTTCAATGAGGTGAAGTATTTGGTATCCCATTTAAAATCAATCTTTATTTGTATTGTGAGGTTTTGCCATTATCTCATAGGGAGAAAGTTCCTAGTGCAGCTGGCACAAGGAAAAGACAGCATGGAGAAACTGTTGACAGGAGGAAAGAGACCCCATTGGGCCTGGCAAGGGTTAGCTACCCTGGTCGGCAGTATCCAGCTCTATGTTTTCAAAGGTAAACAGGATGCTGGAGACACCTGCCCAAGACTTCTAAGAAATTAAAGCGAAAAATACGCCTAGAGTCTGCGAGAGCGGGGGTGGAAGATGACTCAACGTTGGATAACATGGTTAACGACTTAGGAACAGAAACGGATATGAGAATGGAGAGCACTTCACAAAAGACTAGTTCAAGATCTGCAATTAGCAAAGACATGGATCTCCAGGTTTGTGTCTGTGGCTGGAGCAAGGCAACAACGGTCAGGGGTTTGAAGATTCATCAAGGGAGAATGAAATGCTTAGGGAGAAGGGACAAGGGACTCGCATTGATCAGTACTTGTTACGAAGTCAGTCAAGTCAGTCGAATGAAATCCAGCGACAGGAAGCAAACCACAGTTTGCAGGATATCAGCACCCGTGTCGTGAGGAGGACTTGCATGGATACAACTAATGATCCTTGTGAACCTGGTCAGTCGAACCAGTGTAAGAGAGAAAAGAACCTCAACTGGCACAAGCGTGGAGTTAAATGGCTAAGAGCTTGTGAAAAAAGTGTGTGGGACACAGTAAACACGGATCTGTGTTATACTTTGGAAAGGTTAAATGGAACAGTTGAAAAGAAGCTGGATAAATTTGGGGACATCATCTACGCATATGGAAGCGAGAGGTTTGGAAGTGAAAAAAGGAAGGAAAAAGTACAAACTATACCTGGAAAGTCTAGACGGCAGCAGGAGATTGAAAGTTTAGTTAGAGAAAGGAGGCAGTTGAGGAAGCAATGAAAAAAAGCAGAACAAAGTCAGAAGGAGGGACTCAATCTGTTATAAAGGGTCATAAAAGATAAGCTTGCAACATTGTGCAGAGCTGAGCGCATACGGAAACGCTACAAAAAGAAAGAGCGTGCGAGAACTAACTTTTTTTTATAAAGATCCATTCAAATTTGTAAAGAAGATATACACCAGTGAGAAAAATGGCACACTAAAATCATCTAAGTTTGAGCTGGAGAGATATTTGGAGGAAACACATACAGATTCAAAAAGGCAGGAGCCTATGTCAATTCCTTCAGATATCCCACCTATCAATCCACCCGAATACCAAATTGAGGACTGTGCACCTAAGTGGAAAGAAGTAGAGCAAGCTGTGAAAAAAGCAAGAGCATCATCATCTCCAGGGCCTAATGGAGTTCCATAGAGAGTGTACAAGAGTGCTTCTGGAGTTCTACGACTCTTGTGGAAGTTGATGAAAGTGGTATGGGAAAAACAGGTTGTACCAAGAGCATGGCGTCGAGCAGGTGGAGTCTTTATACCAAAAAAAAAAAAGGATTCTACAAGCATCGGTCATTTTTGTCCTATTTCCCTTTTAAACGTAGAAGGCAAGATTTTCTTCAGCATTATTGCCCAGAGATTGTCAACCTACCTATTAAAGAACTGCTTCATTGACACCAGTACAAAAAGCAGGCATTCCAGGTTTCCCAGGATGCTTTGAACACATCAGCGTAATCTGGCAAGAAATTAAATCAGCAAAAAAGGGGAGAGGAAGGAGCTCCATGTGACATTACTTGATTTGGCTAATGCATATGGTTCAGTGCCACATGAACTTCTTTGGGCAGCATTTGATTTTTTCAGCGTACCAATGACAGTAACAAATTTAGTGAAAGCCTACATTGGAGATTTGCAATTTAGTTTTTCAACTTCAGAATTCAGCACTACATGGCAATGCCTAGAAGTTGGAATAATGGCAGGATGTACCATTTCTCCACTGGCTTTTACCATGGCAATGGAAGTAATTGTAAGGGCATCAAAATGGGTAGTGGGAGGAGAGCGCTTGGCTTCTGGAATGCGACTACCACCAATTTGAGCATACATGGATGACATGACAACAATGACTACAACAGTAGCCTGCACTAATTGGTTATTGGGCAAATTAACCAATAACATTGAATGGGCATGAATGCAATTCAAGCCCACTAAATCAAGGAGCACCTCTATAATTAAAGGTAAAGTAATCGATAAAAGGTTCTACGTTAATGGTGAGGCAATACCAACAGTATGCAAGAAGCCAGTGAAAAGTCTAGGGAGATGGTACGACAGAGATCTAAAGGACACAGTTTGTGTGGGAGAAGTTAGACAACAAGCAGTGGGTTGAAGAGCATAGACAGCAGTGCTTTACCAGACAAACTGAAACTCTGGTGCTTTCAGTTTGGTCTACTGCCAAGACTGCTATGGCCACTCACTGTGTACGAGGTTTCCTTGACAACAGTTGAGAAGCTAGAAGCTTTAATCAGTTCATACTTCAGGAAATGGTTGGGAGTTCCACGCTGCCTCAGCAGAGTGGGACTTTATGGTAAAGGAATACTGCAGCTACCAATCTCTGCTCTAACCAAAGTCTGACTGGAAATGACATTAGTAGGTTAACATGACAAATATATAAGGGAGGCAGCACCTGTGCTGAAAACTGGAAGAAAATGGACAATAAAGAAAGCTGTAGAAGCAGCTACGGCTCCCCTTTGAATCGAGATATTATGGGGCAAGTTCAGCATGGAAAAGGAGGTTTTGGTCTCAGTTCAGCTCCTCCTACATGGCACAAGGTAACCCCGGCTCAACAGAGGAAGCTGGTAGTCAATAAGGTGCAAAAGCAGGAGGAGAGGATCAGATGTGTAAAGGCCATTTCCCAGGCCAAGCAGGGAGAATGAATGAGATGGGAGAGTGGACCAATGCAAGATCGGCTGGTAAGACATATGGAGAATGGAACAGAGCAGGGTTAGTTTCCTCAACAGATCAGCATATGATGTTCTCCCTCATGTCCTTTGTGTTCATCACCTGCAACATTAAGCACATTTTGACAGGATGTAAGGTGGGTCTTAGCCAAGGACGGTTTACTTGGCGCCATGACCAGGTGCTGCACTGTTTGGCCTTAGTATTGGAAGACAAGCTTAACCTGACCAATAAGTTGCCACCCATTCCATCAAAGCATTACACACAAAAGACAATATTCCTCCATCCAGGAGAGCAACCACCAAGAAAAGGTGTTAAAATCAAGCCTCGCTCAGGACAACTGGAAGCTGCTAGAGACTGGAAGATGCTGGCAAATGTTGGTCAATGGCTTATTTTTCCACCTGAGATTGCCATCACTAACCTTCGACCATACATTGTCTTGTGGTCTGGATCAGCACGCCTTGTTCATCTGGTAATTTTAATAGTGCCATAGGAAGATGCTGTGGATGAGGTGTATGAGAGGATGAAACTTTGGTATGCTCAACTAGCTGCTGAAGCTGAACAGCGAGGAAAGAGAGTCCGAGTTTACCCAGTGGAGGTGGGTTGTCGAGGATTTGTGGTACACTCTATAACCCGGTTTCTCAGAGACGTTGGGTTCAGTGGCCAAGAGTTGCGTCGCACAGTGAAGAACTTATCTGAGGCAGCAGAAAGGAGCAGTAACTGGCTGTGGTTGAGATGGAAAGATTCTGGATGGGGATCTCAAGCACAATAGAAAGAAAGTAACGCTGATGTACAGGTAAGTAAGCTGGGCTGAGCTGAGTGTTAAGCCCTCTTGAGGTGTCGTGGGCTAGTCAACGAAACACCGAGGATGGAAGGTGCCCACTTGAAGACCCCAGAGATGTACCCTACTTAGCTCAATCCAGACGGTTGTCATGTTGATGCGCTGCGAAGACCGCACTGGGTTGATCACCGGAGCCAGCATCGCAGCCGTTGTGTGTGCTGTTGCGCTTGGGAGGCAAAATAAGCTGATCCCTAGAGCCAGCATTACACTTCAGCAATCAACACCAGACAGAAGGATATCTACATCATCAGATGGAAATCAACACAAATGAATGGAGATGCATATGGATCACATTAGTTTACTGCAAAGCTATGTCTTAGTTGGTTATTATCTTGGTGAGAGCCGAGTTCATGTCAGCATGAAGTTCAACATCTACTCTTATGTAATGGAAATCAAAATCTAGTGCGCATGTACCACAGCAGTCTTATTTGGATCTTTCAGTTTAAGAACCATGAGGGCTAGCTAGCCCACTGGCTGGAAGAGCTTAGCCAACACTTTGAAATTGAACACCAAGCTGGCAATAGACATTTATATGCAGAGGCAATGGAAAGGCAGGAATGGATGTGGATACATTTTATTGTGTTGCAATGTGGATTCAAAATGGATTTAATTAGGAGTTTTTGCCACTGATCAACACAAAAAAGTCCATAATGTCAAAGTAAAAAATAAAATCTACAAATTGTTCTAAATTAATTGCATATGCAAAACAGAAAATAATTGATTGCATAAGTATTCACCCCCTTGAGTCAATATTTGGTAGAGGCACCTTTGGCAGCAATTACAACCATGAGTCTATTTGGATAAGTCTCTACCAGCTTTGCATATCTGGACACTGCAATTTTTGCCCATTCTTCTTTGTAAAATTGTTCAAGCTCCGTCAAGTTGGATGGCGACCTTTGGTGAACAGCAATTTTCAACTCTTTCCACATATTCTCAATTCGATTAAGGTCCGGGCTTTGACTGGGCCAGTCCAGGACATTGACCTTTTTTGTTTTTAAGCCACTCCAGTGTGGCTTTGGCTGTATGTTTGGGGTCATTCTCCCATGTCCCAGTTCTCCTGCAGACTTCAACAGTTTTTTCCTCCAGGATTTCTCTGTACTTTGCTGCATCCATTTTGCCCTCTATCTTCACAAGCTTTCCAGACCTTGACGCAGAGAAGCATCTCGATATCATGATGCTGCCACCACCATGCTTCATGGTAGGGATGATGTTCTCAGGATGATGTGCGGTGTTAGGCTTGCGCCAAACGTAGCGCTTATCATTGAGGCCAAAAAGCTCTATTTTGGTCTCATCAGACCATAGAATCTTCTTCCACTTCGTCTCAGAGTCTGCCACATGCCTTCTGGCAAACTCTAGCTGAGATTTGATGTGAGGGGTTTTTTTCAACAGTGGCTTTCTTTTTGCCACTCTCCCAGCTCGGCGTGGAAGACTGTAACTCCTTTAGAGAATGGACTTTACTGTGCTCTGGGGGATATTCAATGCCTTGGAAATGTTATTATATCCTACCCCTGATTGGTGCTTTTGAAGAACTTTATTCCGGATTTGCTTTGAATGTTCCTTCGTCTTCATGATGTAGTTTTTCATAGGAAATGTACTAACCAACTATGGGACCTCCCAGAGACGGGTGTATTTAACCTGAAATCATGTGAAACACCTTAATTGCACACAGGTGGACTCCATTCAACTAATTATGTGACTTCTAAAGACAATTGGTTGCACCAGAGCTAATTTAGGTGTGTCATAGCAAAGGGGGTGAATACTTAAGCAAACAATTATTTTCTGTTTTATATTTGTAATTAATTTAGAACAATTTGTAGATTTTATTTTTCAGGTTGACATTATGGACTTTTTTGTGTTGATCAGTGGCAAAAACTCCTAATTAAATCCATTTTGATTCCATGTTGTAACACAATAAAATATGGAAAAGTCCAAGGGGGGGGGTGAATACTTTTGAGAGCCACTGTAAGTACTTGAGACAAATCAATAAAATAATGCGCTCAAAATAGCAAAACTTACCCAATGAAGTACCCTGTAAATGATGTCAGTACTATACCTTCAATATATGTTGCATGATCATGCTTTGCTGCACTCTATTAATGTTGTAGTACTGGGTTTGAATTCTGTGTTTCCTGTCTGCACATAAAACTAACATTTTCTGTCACAAAAGGTAATGGTAGATGTTACAGTGCTTTAAATGGAACTGTACACCATGGCTATGACTAATTATATCTTTCCATACATTAATTATCTATATCGGTGGTTCTCAATCTGTGGTCCGCTGGCTCCCTTCAGGTGGTCTGTGGAAAGGTTACATAATTACGAAAGGAAGTGGCAGCATAGTTCATAGATCCCATTGCAAACCCAAAATCTGAGACCTTAAAACTCAGCTACAGAAGCAGGAACAAAATGCATATATACTAAAAAGGTCAAAACTTTCCATCATATATACTTTTGGGGTGTCTAAAATTAATTCTTTTCTAGGGAGGTTTCGTGCATTGTGCTCAAGTGCACTCAACACAGCAGCTTGTAAAGTAAAGGATAACACACGACAGGGTGTGAGTTGTGTTCCATTAACATACAGCTGTAGTTGGATTGGCTTCAAACAGCAAAGCCATGTGTTAACGCAACACAACACACAAGCCCTGGAATATTATCCCACTTGATGAAAACTGATACAATTTTTTTTTTTTATAAACAAACACTTTTATTATATAGCCTTCCACTTTGGAGATAAATAGCCCTTCAAACAAGGATGTATTTGTTGTAAACATTTGTTGTAATTAATTAAAATGAATGAAGCCTCCGTGCTTGTCTTTTTTTTGATAATGAAGATACAGAAGGCGGCAAAGACAAAGTTCACAATCCACACATAACTATCGCTGACCCAGAGACGCCAATACAAAAATAAGTTATTGGCATTTTTAAATGTTTGGTCACTAACAGACTATTATTGCGGTTTATGTCAGCACGGTTTACGGAGTGAATGAGACCAACATGGAGGCTAACATAACAAAATTAAATACACTTGACCAGCGGAATTACGCGCTGAAGCATACAGTCATCATAACAGTTTACATTTTCAAGGCAAACTGTTTTTTATGTAAATTACCACACAAATGAACAAATACAAAATAACGTAGAGATTGCTGTTCTGATAAATTCTCTCTCTCTCTTTCTCTCTCTCTCTCTCTCTCTCTCTCTCTCTCTCTCTCTCTCTATATATATATATATATATATATATATATATATATCTATATATATCTATATCTATATAGTGTTAGTTTAATAATAAGTATGTACATTTTTATTTTTAATATCAGTCCATTACTCATATTTTTTTTTTACTTTTACAACATGCCTGCCCATCCTAATATCAACACTGAAGGTTTTGAGAGTAAACTGTAAATGAATGAATAAAACTTCGTAAGTATACTGTTTTACACAGCAAGAAGATTTACTGGACTATATTAAAATGAACTGTTTGATAACCTTGTGCTTATGATCTCTTTGGTTGGGCAACATTGGGCCACTGCTCACCATATAAAACAAGACAGGCTGGTTGGCATAACATTGGCCAGAAACCATACCAACCATATACCAACATTGTGTGCTATCTGGGTAGTTTCATACTGTATTACCCTCTTATGTTTACGTGTTCTGCATACTTCAATAACAACACATCACAAACATGTTAAGATAAAAATAAATCTTAATTACAAAATTAAAGAATGCATCAATGAATGAGATGGGAGAGTGGACCAATGCAAGATCGGCTGGTAAGACATATGGAGAATGGAACAGAGCAGGGTTAGTTTCCTCAACAGATCAGCATATGATGTTCTCCCTCATGTCCTTTGTGTTCATCACCTGCAACATTAAGCACATTTTGACAGGATGTAAGGTGGGTCTTAGCCAAGGACGGTTTACTTGGCGCCATGACCAGGTGCTGCACTGTTTGGCCTTAGTATTGGAAGAAAATGCTTAACCTGACCAATAAGTTGCCACCCATTCCATCAACAGTGTTTCACCAGCATGTACCATATCTAAACACACATTTTCATTTTAGAACTAATCACACCAATTCCACATACTACTCTATCTAACTTTTAACAAATAAATACCGATAAGGTTTGGATCCGCCTGTTTGTGGCCTCCCTGGTGCATCAGCACACACTGGCAGTGATGTTGGCTCCAGGGATCAACCAAAGTGAGGTTTCCCTAGCACCTCAGCAATACAACTGTCTGGAATGGGCTGGGTGAGGCCTCTCCCGTCTCCGATGTTTTGTGGACTAATTGTGCTAAAGTTGAACGGTTAGTAGGCTACACAACCCTACATAAAACTGTGTGCCTCTCTGATTCAGTTTGTTTTTTTATAGTAAAGTAAATAAAATGTTTGCATTTTCCACAGCATTATATTAACATCATTTGGAGAATTAAAAAAAAAAAATTATAACTTGTATGCTGTTAGATTTTTGGAATTAGGGGGGATATATTTAATGCCATAGGTGAGATTTTGTTATTAGTCCAGTTACAGATTTTGTCACTATTGCTCTTTGCCAACTTGCCTCTGAATGAAAATAGTGAACTTGACTGCAGCACAGTCTGCTGTGGCTATTCACACATAGGTGGGGTTTCCATGAGGTTAAGAAACTCCAAATTCTTTCTCCATTATCGTGAGAATGTGACATAGCATGCATATTCCTTGCGCTATTGGAATTGCTCGGCCAAATCATGGTACTGCTTAAAAGAGTGGCTAAAAAGCCATGCAAATTGACCAAAAGTCAGAAAGCCGGACCTTATGTTCAAGAGACTTCAGCAATGAAAATTCTGTTTGTGACGTAACCTTGAGCAACTTTCTACTTTAACTAAAGGTCGTACCAAGCAATTCTTTATTAACATTATATCTGCTGGAAGTTGCCCTGGAAGGCTTCTTTGACCAAATGGGAAAAAAATAATAACACAGTATGAGGGGTTTAGAGACCTCTTCATTCTGTGTTTTTCTTTTGTTTACGTGACTATGGCAGAGCACAGCTCTGCTCTTTAGAAATTGGCAGGGATGCCTGGGTTCATTGTGTTCAGGTGGCTGGGGTTGATTAGATGATTAGTTTAATTAACGATCAATCAGCACCCAGCCACCTGACATAAAAGGAGGCTTCTGCTTCCCATGAAAGAGGAGGGAGTTGAGGAAGCAGATTGGTGGTTTGTTGTGGTATTTTTGAAAGTTTGAAAGTTTTGAATCCAGTAAAGGCATTGCCCAGTCTGGAAACCTTTATTTTTGTGAATTTCGTTTTTTGTTTTATTTGTGTTTAAAGATTTTTTGTTTTGCCCTTGTGCACCTGTATTTTTGTTTATTTATAATAAAATTATTATTTTTTTTTTTTTGAACTGCAGACTGTTTCTGGGCCTCTATCCACTCGCCAGCCTGCCACAGTGCCTCTATTTATTCAGCGTTTCAAATGATTGCATTTGACTCATGAAATGAAAGTGCTTTATAGTTTAGTTTTATAAGCAAGATTATAAAAAAAAAAATACTGGTTATTACAAATAAAAATAAATTGGCCATTTGCAATAAATAAATAAATAAACTGGTGTAGGTTGAAAATGAAATGCAAATAACTAGATATGAAGGAAAATACAATGATACATAGGGCCGTCCATTGTTTAAACTTTCTTTTCTATAAGTATCCTTGTTCTATAAACAGAACATTTCATGAGTGCTGTGATTATTTCACTCAAGAAATATTCAACCATCCTCATTTGTGGAATAACTACAGTCCTCTATGAATGTTTATGGTCTATCCTCTATTTACTGTTTCCTGAGTGTTAGAGATATGATATCATAATAATGGGCTCATTGATTTAAAGACCATTAGCAACATGACTCAGGACTCAGCAAGAGTCTTTATTAGTCTACAGACCTCTTCTCATGCCTGACACTGGAGATCATTTTCTTTACATATTTGTTGAGTGAATACCCAAAAGTGTAAATTCTGTGCTGCAGATTTAAGTATTTAGTAAGTTGTTTCTAGGAGCAAGATGTGTGCATGTTTTGGATGACTTGGTATGCACAAAGGACTCTGCATAGTGTTTTGTGAAGATAATGTGTAACAAATAGCCATCTTAAGTGAAGTTTTCCATTCCCCGGGGAAGTGATTAACATTTAGAAATGGGGAGGTAGCCAGTCTCAGCAGTTTAGCTTAGGTGTAGATAACCTTTTCAAAGGTGATGAACTCTGAAATCAACCGACCTGAGCACAATGTACTATGGTATATCATTAATTATGCAATGGGATTCTGTAACCTATTTATCTCTCGAAAGGGCTGTAGCCAGTCAGCTGATGAAACATTTCACGGACAACAATCTGCTTGAATCTCTACCGTCTGGTTTCCGGCCGCATCGCAGTACTGACACTGCTCTGCTCCGGATTGTGAATGATCTCCTGCTCAATGCTGATGCTGGTGCTCCCTCTGTGCTTGTCCTCCTTGACCTAATAGCTGCTCTTTACACCATAGATCATGGCATTCTTCTTGACTGCCTTCAGAATTATGCTGGAATCTCTGGAACCTGTCTGTCCTGCATATCCTCTTACCTATCCGGATACATGCGGTCTGTTTTCTATGCTGTATGCAGTGTCGTTGCAAACCCAGTCACTTGTGGTGTCCCCCAAAGATCTGTACTTGGGCCCCTTCTCTTCAATATCTACATGCTTTCCTTGGGTCACATCATCTGCCATCACAGCCTCATGTTTTACTCCTATGCTGACAACATCCAGCTCTTCTTAAAACTCAACCCTGGTAGCCCCTCTGCCATGCTCCAGCTCTCAGCTTGCATTGAAGACATCAATGTCTGCCAATTTTCTTCAGCTGAACACTTGCAAATCTGAACTCCTTCTAGTAGGATCTAAAACTCAACTTAAGAATCTAAATATAGCTGCCCTGAACCTCAGAAACTGTCTTCTGCTGCCTTCCCCCACAGTACAAAGCCTTGGTGTACATCAACTTCTCCTTTGATGCCCATATCTCCTCCATGGTCAAATCTTTCTTCTACCATCTTTGAAACATCTCTAAAGTCTGTCCCTACCTTTCCCTCCCAGATGCGGAGATACTCTGTCATGCATTTGTCTCCTCTCGACTTGACTGCTGCAACTCTGTATATGGTGGTTTCCCGGCACACACCATACTTCAGAATGTCACTGCCAGGATCCTTACCAGATGTAAAAAACATGATCACATCATCCCCCTGTCTTGCCCAGCTGCACTGGCTAGCTGTAAATTTCTGGATTATTTTAAAAACTCTCCTGCTCTCCAGTGCACCACAGAACGCCTGTTTAGCTTCATGGCTTTGACTCTGGAACTCTCTCCCAGCTTTGGTGCATGATGCTCCCACCGTTGCTCGCTTTAAATCAACTCTTTTGCTTTCCATGCTCTTTAAGCCTGATATCTGGTATTAGCTGCTGTGTTGCTACTATTTCATGTATTATGCTACTTTCATGTATTATGCACTTTCCACTGTATTTAATGTATTATGCATTTTTTTTACTGTATGTCATGTATTATGCATTTCTCTATTTAAAGTATTATGGATTTTCTTGTTTTTACTGCATCTCATAAAGCACTTTGTGATGTTGGTCCACTGTCAAAGGCACTATATGAAATAAAGATTGATTGATTGATTGATTGGTTGATTTGATTGATAGCTCTTACTGCATCATGGTATTGTGTATTTGATGATGAGTTAAGGAATTTTGTAAGGCAATAACCATGGTCCATTTTTCTATGAGGATTGTATGTTTGTGTGTGCATCTGAGTGAACTATGCAACACCATCTTTTTACTCCTTTGAACCCAACTACTGTTAATTTAAATGCCTGACAAAGGTAAAAGTACCAGACTACACTGTCTGATTAAGACTTTGTATAGCAGAGGACCTAGCCTCTGCCTGTATCATTTTGATTGCATTTGGTAATCATAAGCACAATATTTTCTGCTCATATATTTTTTTCTGCTATGTGACTCGCCAAGTGCAAACCAGGTAGCTGAATGAATGCCAGAAGACATTTTGAGTGTTCACAGTTTAACTAGGTCTTAATGTGATCATTCTACATTGTAAGAATTAATTTTTTTTTTTGACGTCCAATTATTCCTGAGGCTGTGTTCTATCCATGCTGTTAAGTTAAATGCCCCAATGGCTAACTAACAATTTATACAACAGCTATTTGTTGGCTGTTGTATAAATACATGGACTATTAACTTGTCACTTTTAGGAGTTTAGGCACCAGGCCTGACCAATGAACAATAAGCCTATGTGACAGATGTGACATGTGAACCACCTGCTTGGTTATTACATGATCATTTATACCTGTTTAATGAAGAAATATTAAAAAATATATTTTTATACACCAAAACTGGAGGTTTTAATACGTATAATCCTCTTTGGGGAAGTTTCCATGTGTGGTTATTTACAAGTGACGTGGTTATGCGAGTGCACGTTTGGGAGAGCAGCTCAAGAGGATCAAGCTGCATCCAGACTGGACGAGAGTGAGTGAAATCACCGAATGTCAATCCACCCCAGATGTGACATGGAATACAAACATGTTGCTGGCTTTGTTTTACAATGTATAGGATAGTAGGTTAGTAATGTTTTTGTTTGTTCGTGAACCTTTTTATGCATATGTTCACTTTATGCGTATGTAGAGACATTTTTCTTGTCACAGATTTGTGCCACAGAACAATTTAGAAAACAAAACATTATTTATCATAAAAGCAAACAAACAAACCACAAAAAAAGCCATAGCTTAAAATTAGGTCACATGTTCAAGTTGGGTGAATGCGGAGCCTTTTTTGTGTAATTTTTAAAAGCCAGCAAAAGTGCACATTTTTCCATTTAAATGCTCGATATATAGACTGCATGATTGGTCCGGTTTATTTTTGCTTATTAATAAACCTATTTTTTTATGCAAATTGCATAATCGGAAAGAAAATTTGTCGGTGCTGCTAAGTGCACCACCTGCAAGCCATGACTGCTGGTACTACATAAAATGGTTAACTTGATTTGAGATGTGACATGTTTTGAGACATGTGTTTGACGTGTTTCAAGGGTGGTCAGTTTCATTCCAGTTGCGTGACTGAGAAAAAAAATACAAACAGGTTCTGCGTTAGCGACGCAACATCTTCTCAAAGCAACGTCGCTCGCTGCTGGTGTGGACACTCCCATTTGACTGTAGTGACTTCTAAATTATTCACTCACATCCAGTGTGGATGCAGCTTCATGCTTGAGGCTGTAAATAACTGCTACACAGGGGGATAGGGCAAATCTCATTTACTTGAGAGCAGGACGTACAACACAGGAAATCCATGCCCATTTTCACATGGAAACCTGCATTTCACATGAAAACATCTACTGCTCCCAAATCCAGACAGCCTTGGGAGCATACGTGGATCCCCAGAATCCTACGACTCCGCCAGTTTTCAGCCATGGTGATCTACAATAGCTGGGCTGGACAATTTATTATATACCTCTCAGTTAATTATTTTATTTTTTCTTTAATTAAATCGTGTGATAAATTAGTAATATTATTATTAAACAACCAGGCACGAGGCGTTTACAGATCATAGCTTTATTACATGAGCTTACCACTGCTTTAAACAGTTTCACACAAACATGATGTCTGTCACCTGACAACCATAGATTTCCAGGTGGGATTATCTTATGTATCTGTTCTCTGTGCATGGAAACCACATTTTCCTGAGCTGAAAACAGCACGAAAACGCTACACATGGCTAATTTTCATATCGACCTCCTTTCCCCTTCATTTGCATGATGTCAGATGAAAAGAGGGTTTTCTCAAGTAAAATAAACTGAGCCAATCGAAACCCAAAATGTATAGGGCCATTTTTCATTTGGCTCAAGCTCAAGAGTAAAATTAAACCCACACGGAAACTCCCCCATAGTTAACCACTAAATCTTGTATTTAACCTGTTTTTCATCTCCTTAATATTATCTCTAAAAAGACATTACACATATTCTCAATAATATGAAATACAAACAATTAAGCAGGTGTTTTTCTTTGTGGCATACGTTTAAAAAAATCCTCTGAAGATGTATACTTATTAAAGCAAGTGTTTTGCCAACTGTATATTTAACTCTTTAAAAACAGGCTTTTATCATAAGTACATAAAAAATGTAGGAAGTGAGGTGATTCAGTTCATTAGAGGTCACAATTTATTCTGCCATTGGATTTGAATGACTGCATAGATTCCAAAATGAGGTCCAGCATTGATATGAGTTCATTTAGAATGTTGCATATGCTGATACTGCAGGGGTTAACAACAATATATCAAAGAAAAAATCACTTCACAAGTCAAAAAGTGAATAAAAAAGGCTTTGGCAAACTTGCTTGTTTCACATTTTAAAGTTTTTAGCAGGGATCTTGCCCAGTCACTGAGTTGTCATTACTGCAGAGTTTACTACACAGAAGCTAATAAGGTGGCTGGAAAGTAAAATGCGAAGAGACACAGTGGATCATTAAAGATCCATCTGTCACTTTTGGAAACTCCATTGCGCTTGACTGTTAGGTGTGTAGTAGAAAAATGAGTTCTAGGTAGCTTTGTGGCCAACATTATGCAAACCACTACACAGTTTATGGACAGGTTGCCTGTCGTTGCTCAGATGAGAAACTAGACCTTTAGTACATTGTGATTCCAGAAGGTGAGTCACGAACATACTCAGCAGCCTTCAGTACTGCCAATCATCTTCAGACTGTGCTTCAGCTTCACAACCAAAATGGGAATAAAGAATATGAATTTTGAAAGAAAGTAAATCTGCCATTCTAGAAAGTACTGATGGGACCAAAACAGGGATAAAAGAAATTAGATTAGCAAGACCTGGGGGCATAGAAAAGCCTGTTAGAAGCATCTGTCTTCTTGATAATCCTGTTTCAGAAACTAGCCCTCTTTTCTTCCCTGAAGCAGTGCCTAAATTATAAGGGAAAGAAACAACATTTTAAAACACAATGCCGGTGCCCCCTTCACAGCTGGCAGCGAGATACGTTTAAATAGCAAGTCATTTACCCCATAGGGGCACAGGGAGAATGGGTTAAGATAGATTTAATTAGCTTATCAATATAGAAAGGCCGAACTGAATGTAAAATCAAATTACACCTTTTTTTCTGTTGGACTTCAACATCTGCCTCAGCACAGATTGATTGAGGGAAGACAGCCATCAAAAGACCCTTTGTTTGGGCTTGACTGGGCAAAGCAGCTGACAAACAGCTTTCATGCATGGCAGCAGGGCAGCTGCATGACGAGAGATGGACAACTGACTTAATTACTGTCTCAATACAGTACTTTGGTATGGATCTGTTCTTTGAATGAGCTCAACAAGCAAAGAGTCCTGCTGCCTGTTGGAATTATTGAGAAAGAGGGACTGTTTTTGAGAAAATAGGTATTGTTTTTTTAGGAGCGAGCATAACCAGCAATGTTGTGTTATTTGGCTCACTACTTTTAACGGATAATGTTGACCACTGTGAGTGAGACAAGTCAATGAGATATATGCTAAGCACATCCAAAGGGAATCGGACCCTTTAGTACACTGGTTAAGTCTATTGTTTGGGAACTGCGAGTTTACCAGTGTCATGTCGGGTGACACGCTGCATTGCGGATAATATGGACTGTAACGATATATAAGCCAAAACTGCACCTCCAAAAAGACAAGATCCTTTTGTGCACTTGTTAAGACACTCGCTTAGGAACAGAGAAATTGTTGTTTTACTAGCCTCCAGATAAAAAAGACCCTCTTTATTTCAATTTATTCAATGCTGTGTTTATTAAAATCCCTTGTAATCATAGTACAAACGTAGCTTTGTTTATAATTACAGGCAATGGTCTCACTTTTGCAATCAATTAGAAGAGCGCTATGCTGTGGATAGTTTACACAGGAGAGGAGCGGCTCTGCATTCCTGACATAAGGGGCTCTATATTCATTCTAGTAACACCAGTGAAAGACATCCTAGATGCCTTACTTGGATTATTACAGAGCCTCTGCTGTTTATATTTGCACTACACTAATCCGGTAGGTCACATTGCACACACCTGTGTAATCACACTCCATCAAATGTTATAGGGGACAGTGTTGCCTCTTAATGATTGGTCTTTAAAGAGAATTGCTGTCAGTGGCGGACTGCACCTGATTCAAGAATTTTGCTCATAAAAATGTTGACACAAATGCCAGTCACTTTTGAGAACCAGCCAGACATGAACAGTGAAATAATCCTGACTGTCAACCTTCACAGCAAAAAGACAAGAGTACCTGACATAACTCTCCTAAGGTTGCTTTTGTTAGTTAGAGATATGCAATCCAGTGGAAGCGAATTGTATTTAAACTGAGCATGAGTGCAGAGGTCACTGCTGAGACGGATGTCGTAAAGTTAACATTTGCAAAACATACTGTAATCATAGACTGGCCTTTGGGGAAAAAAGTTAACTTTCAGCTCTGGATAGATTTCTAAATATTTACTCCATGGCAAGTGCAGGTCCTTTGAGCAAATCTGTCATCTTTTGCCCTCTGTCTGACGTTGCAGAGATCTGTGTTGACAGCTCGATGTGGAACTGGCTTGCCTGACTGTCAGGCAAGAATGCCTAAGATTTGGAAGGTATACAGGATATTGAAATGAATTAAAGGTTGAAGAGCCAAGAAAAAAGGATGATGCAAATGTCACAAGTGATGTTTTTGAATGATTATTTATGCACTTAAATGGTTCGTTATGATGTTCAATTTTTTGTACTATGAAAACTTACCTGATTTGTTTCTTTGCTACACCTTGGAATCTGCTGATTCAAATCACTGTTTATTTTCTGTGTGCACTGTACTTTAACATCTGTATGAGCACTTTCCCCACATTAGTAGGAAGTCCCGCCCCACACCCAGTCAAGCGAATGAGAGCATCACAGGTTTGTGGCTGTGGAAGAGAAAACAGGCTTCGTGGATTTATCGACAGACAGATGGAAAGAAAAAGGAAAGAGTCTTCAATTGCACTGAAGAGAGAATTCTGATCAGAGGGTAAAGAACTGAACTGGATTTCTTTTTGACTGTTTCGGATTTCTTTTTTTGAATTTTTTTTGTTTGTTTTGTGCTGCCCCAACTTATGGTTTAGTTCTTTCTTACACTGATACTGAGAGACTCATGGGATTTTAGAAGGCGTTGTATTTTATGCTCTTGTGTGATTGTGTAAATGTTATATATTCCTTCTTGCCATCACTGAGCATGTTGGAGACTTTGCTCGTTCCGATTACTTGTGGGTCCGGCTCCATCGAAGAGGTGCCTCAGGTTCGAGTGAACTGTGTCAGAAGGCCTGCTACCTGTGAAAGAAAAGAAAGAAGGATTGCCGAGAGAGAGAGAGAGAGAGAGAGAGAGAGAGAGAGAGAGAGAGAGAAAGACATGCACATGTCAAAGATAGGCTAAGGGGAAGTAGCCAGCCAGACTATACTGGTGAATATGATAGATGCCTCCCTTCTTTGTCCCCCTCCCTTTCTCCGGTTTTCTATTATCTCCATCAGCGGTTCGTGGCATCGTTGCAGTGAGGTCCATTGGTGTTTCGGGATGAGAGGACAGTGGACGTCGGTATGAGTGGGCAGCTGGGTTTCCGAGGAACCTCTAGACGCTGATAATTGGATATTTTATTGGACTTGGTGTTACAGCTAAGCACGAACATTACTTTTATAGAGTTTTACCAGCAGGAGGGGATCACCCCAGTTTGCATTTTGGGTTTTTCCTTGTGTTATATATTTTTTTGCTTTGGATTGGTTTGTATGATTTTAAATATTTATTTTCCCCTGTTGAGAAACAATAACAATTGTTTTCACCTACCTAAGGTTCCACTGCGTGTGTGTTGGACCCCCGGGGATATAAAGTACTTGCTAAGGGAAGGTTTACTATTTGTCACAAATGTCCTTGCCCTTTTCAAACACAAGGTAGCATAGTTGGTAAGTTAAATACCCCCACCCATGACACAACTATACATATATTGTCTTGCTTGGAAGGAGATGGGAAGGGGGACTCTTATTCTGTAATCTGTTATTGTTTTATTCTGCTGTTTTCAATGAGCTACAGTAACATGCTTAAATATTACATTTCAAAGAATCCCTCTCGACTTGTATCCAAGCTGGTGACAAGCTGCATATAAACTACAGTAATTAGTGACCAATTTTATTATATAAGTGCACACATGCTTCAAATCTGATACAATAGCCTTTGATGGAGAGGACAATTGGCACTTCAAGTTGTATATATGAAAACACATCAATTATGTTAACTTCACTGAATTAACTGTGAAGTCCTGAATAGCCAGTAAAATATAAATTTATAAATAAATCAGAAACAAACATACATAAATTTAACAGGCCCAACCAATGATGAACTAGATATGAAAAATTATACAGGGAAGGACATAGTACAGTTTTTTATTTTTACAGTGTTAATTAGTCAAGATGCTGGAGATGAACAGCTCATGTTAACCTCATCTTGCTATAAATACCGAAATTGTTAAAATGGTTAAGCATTGGGAATTTAACTGTACTTTCTGTCCCCAACACTTTCTTGGCACTTGATTTCTTTTTTTTTTTTTTTTTTTTAAATAGTAGGTTCACATTGTATGGACAGATTTTGAACAGATACACAACAGAATGGTTTTGGTTAGAACTGGCAGCTTCAGACTTGGACCTTGTCTGCAGATCTTAGCCTCTCTTTATGAACTTTATGTGTTGGATATGATCTTTAAAATGACTTTGAAAATGAAAGAAAGGAAATAATAGTTGACCCTAGGTTCACACAGCATCTCTGTGTGGGTGAATCTCATTTCCAACATATCACTCAAGTGGTGCTTAAGCCTCAGTAACGATTTCATCCTTCACTTGTGCAGTTAAGATCACTTTGTTTTATCAGTGAAAAGAAAACCACATAAAAAAAGAATATAAAACAAAGATCTAGCATGGCATAATGGCTCAATGGCTGGTGTATTACACTGTTTATGTAGTAAGACTGTCATAGTATGGTGACTGCAGATGGGCATCAACTTGATATTTGTAATGCACTGTTAACATAGCAGACAGTGCTTTGGTCTCTGACCCACGGTACCTGTAGTGCTTTCTCAGTGCAGTGCTGCAATTTAGACATATCATTCGTCAAGGTTCGAAGCATGATTTTTATCTTAGTGCTGTTTCAGTAGCTTAGCAATTTAAAATGGAAGCAGAAGCGGTGATATTATGGTAGTTGTTCACAAAAAAAAGCTGTTTAGTACATCGCATGCAAAAATTATACGAAGGAGGGAGGCTATGAATTTGCAATATTTAGAAACGTAGTACATAGCACCCATGGTATATTACTTAAATGTACTAGCAGATGTGTTGCAAAGTGCACTGAAATTAACATTTCCTTAAAGTATGTTATACATTTGTTGAGGTGAGGTGGGGGTCACAGGGAACCTTTTGTGTATCTTGAAGAATGTAGTGAACCCGTCAAGCTACAAGGCTAGATCTGCCCCTGTTAATCAATACTTGATTGATTGTGTTCACTGTTAAATAAAACCAGAACTCTACAAGTTATTGTAGTTTTCTGTGTGTGTTTTGTGCAACAGGGAGGAAGCAAGTAGATTTTTATTTTATTTTATTTAAATTCCACACCCCTGGAATATTAGAACTGTGATTATTTATGCATGATCTTGAGATTTTTTTTTAAAGAATATTGGAATCTATTCAAACACTTTTGGTTATATATTTAAAGGGATGGAACTTTATAAGAACCTATGGCAGTGGTTAATTTGTGCTGGGGCTTGCAGGGGATATTTAATTACTTTACCATTTCAGCTACGTGCCTTAAAGATGATACTGGCTGCGAAAGAAGGACTGCGACTCTGTTGTCGTTTTTTATACACAAATAAGCTTGCTTGATTTGAAAAACGTATTGAACGGTACAAACAAATTCCAACACTACTGGTTTGATTGAATGAGTAGTACACAAGCAGCTTCAATATGAAAGAAGAACAGTAATTTCAATAAAGCACTTTTTAATGTGGTATATATATATATATATATATATATATATATATATATATATATATATATATATATATATATATATATATATATATACACACACACACACACACACACACAATATATGTTGACAGTGTTAGATATCGCTAGATATTACTAGTGTGGACCATGGGTCAAACCAATGTTTCTGTAGGGTGTGGTGTATCGTATTTTTTTTAAATCAGTGTTGGCCTTATGCAGTCATCGTCGCCCAACCTGTAATCAGAGATCGGGTGGCACGTGCCCCCTCTGCCCTGCAGGCTACGTGCCTATGTATACAGGAATACTGATTTATTTTATTTTTTTGGTACTGCAGTTGCCTTTAATTTATTTTTCTGCACATACTACTACTTTGTATATGATATAGAATACGTGATTATACAATCTAACACTAGTACGTACAATACTCTGTTAAATAAACTTGTTATGATTTTGAATGTGCAGTTCTTAAGAACGGTATAATTCATTTAATTTCATTTAAGCTTTAATGTCGCAGGTCACGTACATCACTTCCTGTCTCAACGACTAGATAAGGAGAACTCGTTAATTACAACGTATGCTAAAAAGACCAAGAACAATGAAACAAAGCAATTCGCTGTTATGGAAGCTACTAGCGTACAGGGAGATAGCTCCCCCACCAGCGAGCAGCGGCCAAATAGAAATAAAAAATAACGGGAATATCTGTTTTGTATATAATTTGTAAACTTAATTTAAAACTGCGCATTTTGCCATGCAGAATGTACAATTATTAAGCACACTTCACATATAAAATGTTGATTTACGATTGCCTGGCGTGTGGATAAAAATCGGACGGCACAGATTAAAAAAAAATAAGACAGATAATAAAAATAAAATGTAATAATAATAATAATAATAATAATAATAATAATAATAGTAAAACCCCACTAGTAATTTATCCTCATTCAGGGAGATATTTTGCCACAGCTAACTATATACAGCTCTTTTAATGTGCATTTTGTAAAAAAAGTTTTGGTTAAAAAGAAAAGAAAAATATCGTAAACTGCCTTTGTATATTTGTTGTAATTTATTTTCTTATGTATTTTATATTTACTTCAGCATGTATGATTGTAGACTATGAATAAATATTTTTAAGTGCCATTTGTGTTTGTAGTTGTTAGTTATATTCTACATGTATACAATTAATATTTATATTATGTTATATTAAAATGTTATAAATGCTGTTTATAAATGAACTCAGCATGGTTAGAAGTAGCCACCAAACACTTACAGTATTATAAGAACATTTTATATGCATACAAACGTGTGAAGGTGAAAGTGTACATTGTACATAAAGTGTGGGGGGGAGTCTGACAGCATTACAAATACATTTAGGCAAAATCCATATCAATGATCTCGATCACATTCCTAGTGGATCTGTGTGTCCTTGTATACCTGTTCTTCATTCTTGTGTGGATTACAAGACACAGGTGTTCAAAGCCAAGGATGCATTGCAAATCCACAATCACCTAATCTGTACCAAGATTTCAGTTGTATAATACAAAAAATTCTACAGTAGAGGTCATCTGTCATATAATATACGTTTGCAGCATTAACATAGGCTACAGTTGCATTGATAATTTCTTGGTAGTAACATTACACTGGGTAAAAATTTAGCAATACAACAAATGTTGCATAAAATTACAAATGGTTAAAACAAAAAGTGAATACATCTCATTCATAACCGCAAGTATAGAAAAGGATCAAATATTTTCATATATTTAATTATTTAATTATCTAGGTTGTAAGAAATTTACTCTGGTCCTTTACACTCTGTCTGTATCGTCGGCATCATAGCCATGGTCTGTTAAATTTCTGTTTGGAGGTGAGTCATATACTCTTTCATTAATTAAAACCCTCCTTTTCCAAGTGCAAATTAACTCCTGCTAAATTATGACAACACAGATTTGCTTTAAAATTCCCACACAAACAAAAGAAATAGGCGCAAGAAGCATTGCTCATTAAGATATTAACATTATTTCATAAATCAACATAATTTCGTAAATCACATTAGGACAACAGAATATGCCTAACGACCATTTGAAAATGGCAAAATCAATGCTACATACCGATTTCTTGATTAACACTGGAGTTATCATTTACGACCTTTTGAAAATCCTGCTCTACAACTCTAAACATCTGTGTAAATCTCTGAAGTGTATTTTTATCTTCAAAAGTAAGCACAATCCCTGATGTTTGTTTTATAAAATATGAAAATGATGATTCCCTTTCAATTCGAAGACGACCACCAACATTACTTTTGTGATAAGCCTGCCTATTGGTAGGTATTCATTGAGCTTTTTATGTCAGAGCTGCCAATAGGCCTCTCCTTGGAGTGACATCCTCGGTCCCGCCTACCGAGGGATTAAACAGTCAAGGCACAGAGACCATTTTCTCTTTTGCCTCTCACCTAAGGTAAGGTAAACTTCTGTATTACTACACTGAGTGTGTTTTTGAAATAGCTTTTTCTGAGTCGATGGCAGTTCCCTTGCATTCGTGCTGAGCTGGCTTTCCACTTTCAATAATTTTGAGCTTATTTCTTGCTCCGGTCTTTCACAGCCTGCCTCGCTTGCATTGCAAGCTGTCTTTATACTACTGTCTGTAGTGTATTTATTAAGTGTGTGTTGTCTTTAAAGCCTACTCTCCATTCAACACCGTTCCTCCACAGGGGCTCAGTTTTGCTGTATCCCTGCCATTCAGTGACTCTGCCGGCTGCCGTTCGCGCAGCTTGGCAAAATAAAAACATTATTTGTGTAACTGTTGTTGCTGTGTCCATCCATGTTTGTGCTGTGAATTTTTGCTGTGTGGAGTTTAAAAAACAAAACAAAACAAAACAAACAACAACGGCCAGTCAGCCGTGTACTACCTGCCCCACTCTCGAGTATACCTCACCGGCTGCCTCGGCCCGTCCACTCCTGTGTGAATCTCTGGGGTATGCTGCACGCTGACCAGGTGGGTGACTAAATGCGGTAAGGGTAGGCACCATTGTATTAGTTGCCCCCGGGTGCTTTGGTACTTCGGTGCCTCTGTACACTGTGCTCGGTGCGCATAGCATGCTCGGTGAACACGGTACTCGGTACGCACAGTGTTTAGTACCTCGGTGCACATAGCACCCTTGGTGCTCGGTACACACGGTACTCTGTGCTTTTGGTGAGCTCGGTGCGCATAGCGCCTGCAGTGCTCGGTGCACATGGTGCATGGTGTTTGGGGTCAGTGCACTCTGTACTTTAGTTCCTCGGTGCACGGTTAGCCCAGTGCACGTGGTTCCCTCTGTGCTTCGGGACCTCGGTATATGCGGTGCTTATATTCCCTGCACACAGGCTCAGTTGCCAACCTCTCATAGCCGCTCCCCATCTCCGCGAGCAAAGCGAGTTAAGTGCTCGAGGCAGTTGAGGGACATAATGGACCTCAAGGCACAGATGATCCAGGTCCTGGAATTATTGGCGCGGCAGTACGTTCCTGCTGCTCAGGCTGCAGCTCCAGTTCTGCCAGTACCCAAACCAGTACCAGCTCCAGTCTCCCCCAGGGGAGCTCAGGATGAACTGGAATTGCCTGCACTGATGGCAGGGGAGGAGAACACGCATTCGATAGCAGTCTCCTGGGGTTAGGACTTTCCCCACCGAGATGGAAGAAGTAGAGGAGCCTACACTGTCTGTTGAGGCAGAGCCTAGATCCGAGGTTGCCTCACAGGCTAGTGTGCCCCCTCTTTCGAGCTCCATGTCAGCACTGATGGGACTTGCTGCAACCTTTTTGCAGGTTCCTTAGACAACAGTGGCTGAGCCATGCCGGTCCTGACACGCAAGCTGTATATCCCCACCCTCAGCCCTTCCCAGCATTCCCTAATTTCATGGAGGAGTGCGTTCCTGCTGGGATTGCCCAGCCCCACTTGCTTCCTTGGAAGGCGCGGAGAAGTTGGGCCTGGCTGGTTTTTCTTCAGTAGAGTCCACCATTGTGGCCTTGGTCAAGGCTCTGCTGGTGGGGGGCTTACCTAAGGACCCTGCATGCTCAAACCTGCAGTGCAAGGTCACGGAGACGCACCTGAAGCGGGCTTATGTAGCGTAGGCACAGGTTACCTGGGTCTCCGATGCGGATAAAGTGGCTAGCAGTGGAGAGATTCTGCAGCGCTCCCATTGAGAACGAGAAGCGTCTCAGCAAGTGGCCATCCTACTCTCTCCGCATGCTCTGGCACGGGGCAAGTCGAGCCATTGGCATTCTCCCCAGGCACACACTATAACCCAAACAATCCGGGTCCCCACTGCTCCGTTGGGTGACCTCAGGCAACGTCTGCAGTCCACTGCAGCAGCAAGCAACTGGGCCATCCCGCAAGGCAGGAGGAACGCAGGGCATGGTGCGTCCACGCAACAACGTTCCAAAAGACCATTCCAGGGCCGTCGCCCTAGGCAGCCTCCTCAGCGAGCTCCACCCCAACCTCAGCAGCCCCAGCAGGGGCCCTGAAGGGCTGTGGCCTCAGACCCATCCCTTCACGAAACACCACCTGCAACATTGTCGCACTTGCACCACAGACACCTTGGTGCTTACCACTGTGTACACCGGTTACACTCTACAATTCCGCATGGGGCCTCTTCCCTTCTGAGGATCTGTGACAGACCCTCTCCAGGTCTCAGTACTTCAGCAGGAAGTGGCTGCCTTGCTGCACAAGCGAGCCATTCGTCTCGTAAACCCCAGCTCTCACTGAGAGGACTTCCACTAGAGATACTTCCTGGTACCCAAAAAGGACAGCGGCTTTTGCCCCATACTAGACCTTAAACTCCTCAGCGAGTTTTTAAAGGAGAGGAAGTTCCAAATGCTGACTCACCATCACATTCTCCAGACCATCTGGCCGTTTGAGTAGGTGAAACGCACTTGGGAACGGTTCAGGAAGGCAACAGTTCTCCTAGTGGCCCCCTGGTGGCCTACAAGGCCAGCCTTGGGAGATTCTGCTTCGCCTAGATATCCACAGTCAGCGAAAGGCATCTGGAACCAGGCAGGCTCCAATTAAGGGTCTGGCCCCTGAACCGGAATGCCCTAGATAGCCCTAGGGCTATCTGACATGGTCGTGGGCCCATTGCAGAGCGCTAGGGCAGGTTCCACTAGGTTGTTATACGCCTATAAGTGGAGATACTTTCAAAACTGGTGTCTGACTAAAGGTCATGACCCTGTATCTTTCCCTATGCCAGTTATCTTGCAGTTTCTGCAAGAACTGCTGGATACTGGTAGGTCACCTTTTACTTTGAAAGTGTATCTGGCGGCCATTTCTGCGTGCCATACCCTCATTGATTCTGTATCTCCGGGTGGGCATTTCTTGGTCACCCATTTTCAAAAGGGTGCTCGGCGATTATGCCCTCCACGAAGGGATGTTCTTCCTGAATAGAGCCTTGATATTGTGCTGGAAGTTCTCACGAAGGCCGTGTTTGAGCCCATACACTACATACAGTTGAAGTATCTGTTTATGAAGACAGCCTTCATCTTGGCTATCACCTCTGCAAAGCAGGTCAGTGAGCTACAGGCACTGTTGGTGCACAGCTCCTGTATGCGTATTTGGGATGATGGCAGCAGGGTGTTACTGTGTACAAACCCTGCTTTCTTCCCTAAGGTGATTACAGCCTTCCACATGAACCAGTCTGTTGAACTGGAGTCTTTCCATCCACCTCCGTTTTCTTCAGGATAGAAGATTGAACTCCCTCTGCTCGGTGCAGGCATTGTGGTGTTACGTGGATAGGACAAGAGCTCTGCATCATTTTGACCAGCTCTTTGTCTGTCAAAGTATACGGACCCTAGGGCAGACCCTCTTGAAGCAGCGACTGTCACACTGGATTGTGGACACAGTCTTGATTGTGTGTGACAATGCCGGCTTGCCCCCACCTGGTCGGGTCGCTGCATACTCTACCAGAGGGTTGGCTACATCTTGGGCTTTGTTTCAAATTATATAATCAGTAACACTTTAAGTTATTCCTAGATATTTGAAACTGGAGCTTTCCAGTTGCATTGGACTGTGCTATGCTGCTGGCAATTCTTACAGTCTAAAAGGTATGGTATTCATCCTGAGCTGTATAGAATAATGTTTGCTGTGCATATCTTTCTGCAATGTAGGTACAGCCTAAAACCCCAATCCGTTTTTTATTTCAGCCAGCAAACGTTTTTCCGTAAAGGATGGTTCCAGCTAGATTGGCCCACTACAGCGACTGTCAAGGTCAGCTTTATTCCCTATCTTGGCTTTAACAGATATGCAAATGTATGTGCTTACTCACTAGATCCTTCTCCATATGCAAAATGTAATTTACATTACATACAGTGCTTATAGAAAGTCTACACCCCCTTGAACTTTTTTCACATTTTGTTGTGTCAGTACCTCAGAGTTTCATGCATTTAATTGAGGATTTTTTTCTACTTATCTACACACCATACTCCACACTGTTAAGGGGAAAAAAGTTTTTATTGAGAATATATATATATATATATATATATATATATATATATATATATATATATATATATATATATTAAAAATACAAAACTAAAAGATCATAATTGGATAAGTCTTCACCCCCCCCTGAGTTAATACTTGGTGGAAGCACCTTTGGCAGCAGTTACAGCTGTGAGTCTGTTGAAATAGGTCTCTACCAACTTTGCACACCTAGATTTGGCAATATTTTACAATTCTTCTTTACAAAACTGTTCAAGCTCTGTCAAGTTCCTTGGGGAGCACTGATGGACAGCAATCTTCAAGTCATGCCACAAATTTTTGATTGGATTTAGGTCGAGGCTTTGACTGGGCCACTCAAGGACATTTACTTTTTTGTTCCTTAGCCACTCCAGTGTAGCTTTGGCTGTGTGCTTTGGTGAAAGATGAACTTCCACCCCAGTTTCAGCTTTCTTGCAGAGGGCAGCAGGTTTTCCAAAAGGACTTCTCTGTACTTTGCTTCATTCATTTTTCCTTTTATCCTGACAAATGCCCAAGTCTCTGCAGATGAGAAACATCCCCCCATAACATGATGCTGCCACCACCATGCTTCACAGTAGGGATGGTGTTCTTTAGATGGTGTGCTGCATTGGGTTTGCGCCAAACATAACACTTTGTATTTAGGCCAAAAAGTTCAAGTTTAGTTTCGTCAGATCGCAAAACTTTTTGCCACATGGTTAGTGTTTTTTTTGCATACTTCAAACAGGATTTAAGGTGGGCTTTCTTGAGTAATGTCTTCCTTCTTGCCACCCTACCATACAGGCCAGATTTCAGTAGTGCTTGGAATATTGCTGTCACATGCACACTTTGACCAGACTTAGGGTTGCTATTACAAGGGGGGTAGACACTTATCCAAACAAGCTATTTCAGTTTTCATTTTTAGTTAATTTCCTACAAATTTCTAAAATATTTTTTTTCACTTGGAAGTTGTAGGCTAGAATGTGTATATAAATGAAAAACAAAACAAAACAAAAAAAAAACAATATTAACGCATTTTAATTCCAGGCTATAAGGCAACAAAAGCTAAACAATTTTAAAGGAGGTGTAGACTTTCTATAGGCACTGTACATACAGAGACTTGTCACAAGTAAATTACCAGATGTCTATTTACCAATGGCAAGTCAGCATATGCACATAACAATAGTTTTGCATGAAACTGATGATTTTTTTGTCCAAGCAGTATCTTCAGTAGTTATGATCATTCTTGTATCATATAGTTGGAGTTTACAGAATATGATACACACAGTGTGGTAATTGAGCAATGAAGTGACTGCCAAAATGCAAGAAGCTGTTTGTAGCCAAGCCGAGAGCGTATCATCCACATTAGAACCACAATATACCAGAACTAAGCAGTCACTTGCTTTTTACTGACCAGCAACTCCCAGAAAATATTTTCTTTTTTCAATTTAATAGGCAGACTCGCATTTTAAAACTGGTTTATATATTAATTGTGTGTGTATATATATATATATATATATATATATATATATATATATATATATATATATATATAATAAGTCAGTCTTTGATTGAGATTGAAGCCTCATTTATCACTATGCCCAAATTTGGATTCCTTTTTTCAAACTAATTTTCAAATGTATAGACACCTTTTTTGTTGTTTTACAAATTGCACAATATTGTTCCATTTTCTTTCTCTTAAGAATGGACTTAAAAGAATAATAAAATAATCTTCTGTGGTGTGTACAAGACTGTTATTCTTGTGGTGTCACATGGTTATCAACCAATCTTTGAACCCCAGAATAATATTAACTAAACTAGACATCTGTATTCTATGATAAGTGTCGAAGGAGGCGCCTGATAAAACATGTATCACTTTCATTGAGAGACATCTGTACAGCAGGGGTTCTCGTGACTATTCTTGAGAAATGACATCATGTTGTTATGGCTTTGGTGCTGAATGCCTCAATCCCTTGTACCAGTCTGTCTCAGCACTTTCCATGCCAATCCTTTTTTTTCCCCCTCATAAGCTCCATGTTGTTTTACAGGCTACTGAGCCTCTGTGGATATAGTTTAGTGTTAGACACTACTTACCACCTGTCTCTAGGATATGGAGAGAGGATTTTGTGAATATTAGGAGAATCCAGAACAGAAGATTTGCTTGTCTAATCTGGAACATGATAATTGCTAACAAAGCAAATGTCTTGGGCAATGTGGAAAAAAAACATGAGTGCACAATGAGAGACCCCTTTTCTGTGAAGAGTTTTAATACTTAGTGCCAAACGTATTAATTAGGGCAGTGGTCCTCAAAGTAATTTTGGGTACGGGCATAAGTTGGTCTTATTTGGCTGTTTGCAGGCACGCTGACTATTGCACCGCCTTCTCGAGACATACACAGAGTGTGTGTGTGTGTGTGTGTGTGTGTGTGTGTGTATATATATATATATATATATATATATATATATATATATATATATATATATAATATTTATTTATTTATTTTTTTAAAGAATTTTAGCAGGAGTTATTCTTGGCTAACTCTGATAAAGTCAAGTCTCAGCAGTAATTGTATGTGCTGTGCTTATTCGTTAAATAATTTACATAAAATACGCAATGCAAATATTTTTAAATAGGACGTTTACACAGATAACCGTGAATAAACTAAAATAAAAGGATGGATAGCGTCTCGCTTTGTTTCAATTTGACAAATTTGTCAACACTACTCTGTTTTAAAGATCACTCATCTCCAGTACAATTATTCAGAGAAAGTGGATTCGTAACTAAATATACTATGGTGTTTCCCTTGTCTAGTGAAATAAAAAAAATATTGAGATAGAAAATTAAATTCTCTATACTGAAATGTATTATTTTTCTCTATAAAAGTGGGTGAAATTCAGTGCTTACCCAGCATATTAACACCCGCCTCTGCTCATGAATGATTGGACAGTTGTCAGATCTTTCACTTTCCCATTGGCTACTCACTTTCCTTCCATTTTCATGCATAATACCGTGAACGGTCTCTGCTTGGACAGCTGCGTAAAACTTGGCTGATATGACCCTCCTCTTGGTTAAATTTACTGTCAGTACCTGTAACTGAAACAGACACAGTTTATGTCCCACCCAGCTAACTTATGATTGGGCTACCTCAGAGGCAATGCAGATATTCAATCGGTTGATCTTAACACAGAAGCGCTCCAGGAAAAAAAAAAAAAAAAATGTTGAGTACATACAAGCACAGCATATGCAAGCAACAGCATCAACAGACTGCTGTGGAGCTTTTGTTGGAAAACGTGTTTAAAGCTTTCTTTATTTTCCCACACTACGACCCGCCAGAAATGTGTTCACGACCCATTTTTTAAGAACCGCTGCCGCAGGCACGGTGGCCTGGCTTCGCGGGCACCACTTTGAGGACCACCGATTTAGGGTGTCAGTAATTTCAGTATTAAACAGTTGTTTAGTTTGTGACATAGTTACAGCTATTGGTAAAGTGAACTTCATCCACTATACGGAGTAAGTTGTAAGACATGTGCAGAAGAATGTCCTAACCAAGTTTCATTTTTTAATTTTCAAGAAATGTAAATGTGACATATGGATGAATGGATGGACAGACCCCCAGATTTTCAAGAAGAATGTTATTATTAAATTAATAGCTCACAAAATAATGCCATAAATCTTACCTGTTCTGCACCTACATTAGCTACATGGGTCTCAAATGTGCAGGATAGAAACAACAAACATGTATTTTCTAGTGGTGGGTAATAAGAAAATTATATATCATGCATCTATTTCCATAAATATGTAATCACACAACTGCAATGTAAACATTAACATAACAGATGTGAACAGATATTTACATATGAAAAGCAATAACTTACTTTAACTTAGTAGTAAACGAAGTAAATTTATTAGTTACCTCTTTTTGTTTCAAGAATATAACAAAATGTTAAGATGAAGAAGTTTTGGTTTTATAAAGGTATGAAACTCCAACAATTAAAAGATCGTTACGACCTTCTTACTATGACCCTGGTCTCTATTAGTATGGATCTTCGTCAGAAAGACTGCCGACATAAGTTTTGTGACATTTGTCATATTGTTTTCCTCTTTCAGAAAAGTGTAAAAACTTTCACACATTTTTTGTTAAAAAATTAACTCATGTGGTTTTTAACAATTAAATCATATAGGTATCATATATATATACCCCGATATAATATATATATATGTGTATTGTATATATATATATATATATATGTATATATATATTAGCACACACACATATATATATGTATATATATGTGTGTATATATATATGTATATATGTATGTGTATGTATATATATATATATATATATATATATATATATATATATATATTGAGATATATATATTATATATATATATATATATAATATTTATATATATAGTATATACTGAGAGAGGAGAGAATGAGAATTGAAGCGCCCTACTCTCCAACTTCGCGGGACCAGCAGGTTCATTACTCCAGTCCTAACGTTTTGAAAACTTTTTCCTTAAAATAAAACTGGAATTCAGCACATGACGTTTCACAACTCCGACATTATTCTTGGGAGGGTTCTTGGGACCCTCTGCAAGAAGATAGGGACCGGGTCTTAGTGGGCTCCCTTTACGAGTAACCTGAAGACCCGACCGTTGAGTAACAACAGGTCCTGACGTCCCCCACGAGTAACGCTACTATATATATATATATATATATATATATATATATATATATATATATATATATATATATATATATATATATATATGTGTGTGTGTGTGTGTGTGTGTGTGTGTGTGTGTGTGTGTGTTAACATTTATTTTACAATCAAAACAAGACAATGTAAATAAATAAACATCTAAACAGACATCGATTTACAACATACGATACATATTTATAAAACTGAAACGATAGCAATACATTTTTTACTTTTCAACAGCAATCAGTTTATTATCAGATGAGCAAAAGCAACTGAATGTAGATAAATAGACTTAGAAAAAAAACAAACATTTTACGGGCACGTACAGCACAGACAATAAGGGTATTTTACCTGGAGTCAGACTGTTCACAATCAACACAGATAATGCGCTTCTCCACACTGCCTTTCTGCACAGGACACAGCTGACCGAAGTTTTATTTTTATTGCACTTGCCAACCTGGCATTGGCGTCTCTTGCGGCTCTCAACAGGGTTGCCAGCTTCAGCTGTGGGTACACACTTGGCAATCTCCCTCTGTTCCAAATGCTTCTTGCGAAGTTCCTGTGCTAACTAAAATATATTCTCTCCTTGGTAAATTCATCTCTGTGCATTCTTTCAAAAGTACCCAGGATCTGTTGGCTGCTAGATCCAATACATTGTAAAACGCCTCAACAGACCCGTTGGGAGCCAGCTTTCATGGAATACTTCCGTGCGATCTGATCCAAAACCTCAACTCCATATTTTGTTGCGTAGTAAAACTCCACAGTCTCTACATTTATTTTCACTAATCCCGAGGCTAATCGACTGATCAGAGCAACGCAGCTGCTAAGCAGGCGCCAGCCTTCAAAAGGCTGATTGAAAACAATAGACTGTCAATCGTTCACTCAGGCAGAAAGTAGAGACGAATCTGATTACAGCTAAACTCATTGCGGACTGTGAGAATATTTAATACATACAGACAGAAAGGTACATGAACGCGCAACCCCATATGTGTTACACGACTGGAGAAAATTACATTTTAAAACCAAAAACCGCCAAAATGACCGCCCCGGTCCTCTAGTGCTAAATCTTAAACTGCTCTGCGTATAATGCTGACTCACGACACCTCTGAAAGTATTAAGTATGGCATCATGCCGAATTTTTTTTATTATTTTGAGATGTCTTTTGATTTTTTTATACGGTTTTGATGTCTAAAAAGTACATCTCGTTATAATACTGAGAGTTTACATTTAACCCTTTGCGGTCCAATGTCGGACCAGGTCCAACATTACGATTTTCCTTTTCCAGTCCAATGTCGGACCAGGTCTATCATCGAAACGATGTAATGCACAGGTTTCTAGTTATTTTTTCTCTGGAAAAAGCCCAGAAAACCATTCAATAGCTGAGTGAGGCTGATAGGAGCCAAATGAAACCAAAATAAGGGGGGGGGGGGGGGGAGCAATAGCAATAGCCCTAGCAGCTGTGCCATACAGAGATAAGCAGACATAAACAAAGGAGGTAGCTGCTTCCGCATCCAGTGCTCAAAGAATATCACAGACATTTGCAGAGCTTTTTGAGATGTCATAGTAATAAAACAATGACTTGGATCACATTATTGAGGACTTTGGTGATAAAACGAGTGATCAGGAGAGGATTTATCAGTATGCACGTCTATAAAGAGGTATGTGAAAAATACAGCGAACACGGAATGGGGCTTGGCTGGAGATGCAGTACTGATGTCACTTAGCATTGCAATGCGCTTTAAACCGGTTTTACTTGGAAAAAAAATATTTTAAACAGCGTGTATAAAATAAACAGCATGTTTGAAAATAAATTAGACCTAACGTGCCGGACAAGCGCTGAATAAATGGCACAGGCACAACTTTTTCTCAAGGTAGAACTGAGTGCAACAAATCTCTACAAATGCCCTTGCGAAACTCGCATCTTTTTTGAATATCTATCCATATTCATCATATCCTAAAATGTTTTAGTATGTTAATTATTAGAAGCAAGAATATCATTATTGCTTTTTACATTGTAAAACAAAAACCACATAAACCTGCAGGCCATGTAGTTACTAAGGACGTTTAGACAGGAAAATCATCTGGAGCAATTACTATGGTAATGCGTTTTCAATTTGAGCAATTACTAGTATGCATGTTTTGAAAAGTGATATTATGCCACTTAGGAGGGTAAAGGGATATGTATACATTTTAACACAACTGAACCTGCCTTTCCTACTAATTAATTCTTCCTCGAAACAACCCATTTCAACATTTGAGTTATTCTGAGGAAAAAGGCTATTGCTGAATATCACTGTACTTCGTACATTATCATTCATTCAACTTGCCTGATGATTTCACACTTTGACAGGCTCAATATTCCAGTTTTTATTCATGAGGTTTTTGCCTGTTCAAATTGAACAAACATTTTGCTCATATAAATGATATGGGGATGAGTAACTACAAAAGAGAGTACTGTCTTAAAATTAGTTTTATACTGTATCCCAGATGTCAAGGCATAGTACTTTATGTGAGAGATTAACTTTAAGACCTCTGTGTTATAAGCATGACCCAGAAAACTGGATAGTGTTCCTTGCTATACCATGGGCCATCTCTGGCATTATACAATACTGCAGGACTTGTCTTCAATGAGAAGAGGAAGGGAGGAAGTGCAGTCACATATATATATATATATATATATATATATATATATATATATATATATATATATATATATATATACACTGTATATATATATATATACAATAGTGTATAATATATATATATATATATATATATATATATATATATATATATATATATATAATATCTATATATAGTAGCATTATTGCTGCATCATCGTAATAACTAGCATTATTGCTGCAGTTGTTGGAGGGCTGCCAGTGTGAAAAGCGCCATGGCGTCGTTGTTCCCGTCGCTAACGACCCTCACCTACAGTTCATGCAGGCGCTCCTTCTGCTCCAGCGGGCGCAGTACTGGCACTGGCTCTACTCGCAGGGGCGACTTGAGAGAGCATCTGCGTTTGCATGACGGCGACCAGCTCGTGGCAGATGGCAAAGTCAAACCCCTGAAGCGCCTTATCCAGTGGGCTACCTGTCCTTCAGGCTCTTTAAAAGACAAAAGCCACTGGAGAGAGGCATGGTCCATCCGGAGCTGGAACCAATGCCTGTACAGGTAGGGTATAAAGTGCTTGATGGCCTTTACCATGGCTAACAGCTCCCGCCAGGTGACACTACAGTTTCGTTCAGCCTTCCCAAGTGTCTTGCTGAAATAGGTTACCATTTGTTCTCCTTCCGGCGTCGATTGTGCCAATACTGCCCCAATGCCCATGTTGCTGGCATCAGTGACGAGGACAAATTCCTTTTGGGGATCAGGGAAGGTGAGAACCACAGTCTGTGTGAGTGTTTCCTGGAGCAGGGTGAAGGCTTCCTGGCAGTCAGGGTCCCACTGGAACCGGCGTACTTTCTCAGGCGATGTAGAGGCTTAGCTAGTCGGGCAAAGTGTTTCACAAAGTGTCGGTAGTAGGATGCCAGCCCAAGGAAGCTGCGCACCTGTTCCACAGAAATCGGCGTTGGCCAGTCCCGGACGGTCTTCACCTTTTTGGGGTTGGTAGCAATCCCATTGGCCCCCACAACGTGACCCAGGAAGGTGATCTCTTGCCGCAACAGGTGACACTTACCAGGGTGCACCTTGAGTTGCGCTTGCCGGACGCAGGCGAGAACTGTCCGTAGATTGTTCATGGCTTGGTGACAGCTGGGGTTGTGCGCCATAAGATCATCTAGGTAAACTACACAAGCCGACCGGGGTACATCCACTAGGACTCTTTCCATTAAACGCTCAAAGGTAGTGGGAGGGTTGCACAGTCCGAAGGGCATGACCGTGAACTGCCCTTGTCTGAGGGAGAAAGCCATTTTGGGACGTGCCAGTACCCACTCCGTAGGTCCAAGGAGCTGAACCAAGAAGATCCAGCGATGCAGTCTAGGGCCTCGTCAATCTGAGGAAGTAGGTAAGAGTCCTTGCGGGTTACCGCTTTGAGTTGGCGATAGTCCACTCAGAACAGGTAGGTTCTATCCTTCTTCTTTACTAGCAGGGCGGGGGCTGCCCAAGGACTGTCTGATGGCTCGATGACTCCGGCGGCAGTCATCTCTTGCACCATCCATTCAGCAGCCTCCTTCATGGCCAGAGGTGGCGGAGTGACTTCTGCTCGTCGGAAGATAGGCCATTGCGGCTGCGTTTCCACAGCTCAGCCTTCCAGCTCCAGGGGTTCAGTGTCGGGGCCGGTGGTAGGGAGGTTTTCACTCCGAGTTGGCATGGTCGTGGCGGTCCTTTACTCAGGGAGGAGAGCGGCATCGGTGGCGTCTGTGGCAGGGCTGTGTCGTTGGAGGCCCAGTGTCTCGTGGACCCCTGGTAGCGGCTCGGCTCCAGACCCCATGGGCAGATGATGGTGGCCGACTCGGAGGACTGAGGTGCCCAAGTCCAACGTGCTTTAGCCGAAGAGAGTAAATCTAAGCCTAGGATGCATGGGTCCCCAATGTCAGCAAGCCAGAATTCATGGACCAGGAGGAGGTCCCCCAGACGGATCTGTAGAACTCGTTTGCCATGGACGGGTGCCACTTGGCCAGTGACTGTCTAAATCCTGGCTGTAGTGGGGTGCCACACTTCTAGGTTCCTCCCTTTGTCCATAGGAGGGGTGTTGGTGCGTAGCAGGCTAATGGTGGATCTGGTGCCGACCAGGGTCTGTAACTGGAACCCGTAAAGCTGGCACTGGATATGCAGCCTTCTCCCTTGTCCCATGCGCCCGATGAACCTGAGGGTAGCTGGTTTGGAGGGTGCTGTAAGACGGGTTGACGGTTCCTCCACTATGCCGTTGTGGCCGCTGCCGGACCCCGCTTGCTCCAAGGGGCCAGTCTATTTCCTTGCAGCCACTGGTTTGTCCTCTATCTGGCCCAAGGAAGCAGCTAATTCCCTGCTCGAGGTTCTTTGGTTGCTTCATGTTTTCTGTTTTTCTAAGGAGGCAGCATCTTCTTCCATCCCACTTTTCTGACACCAGTGTAGAATTTTTGCTTGTATGGGTTCAATGAAAGATCTTTAGCAGAAGAGCTTTTTATTTAATTCCCAGCAACCCTTAAAAGGACAACACATTGTCTCAGCAGAGAGATACTGGGGAAAGAAAACAAGCCATAAACTGAAAGCACAGAGGGGCACACACGGACTAGATGGGAACGTGACTGTGATGGACCTACATTTCACAGACAGATACATAGGGTCACAGGAACAACAACATAAAATAAAACTCTTAATTTTAACACAATAACATTTAATCATTTTGGATAATAATCGGGGAACGGGACCCCACAACAGCGTGAGTACCTCCCCATAGTCCTTTGTTCCAGTGTATGTAAATTAATCTCTACCCAAGTGTCCCGAAGCCGTCCGACAAAGGGTGGTAGCTCTAGCTTCAGGTCGAGCTTGTATATATATATATATATATATATATATTATATATATATATATATATATATATATATATATATATATATATATATATTTATATATATATATACTGATGCACAATGAAAATGCAACAGTCATCAATAGCTCATTGGGCACATACATAATGTCTATTTACATTTTAAATAGTGAGCAGAGAGGTTTGTTGATTATTTGAGTAGTATTGTTCCTTGGGAAAACAAAATACTGAGATCAAGTCAAGAGAAACAGATGGTGCTCAGTGTTTGGTGTTTGAGTTGAGTTAAAATTGTCAAGAATAGTTAATTAAGAATCTGTATAAATAGCCACATGATTTTAATTAACACAAGAACAGCGAAAGATACAACCATGCCCCGCTTGAGTAATGAAGATCACCTGGTTGCTATCGGCATGATTGAAGGCGGCAAAGTCTGTGAGCGAAGTTGCCCAGAGAATGAATGTTCTGCTTCAGCAATCAGCAGACTAGTCCAAAGAAGCCAGGAAACCGACTGTGAGGGACAGGCCACGTCCTGGAAGGCAGAGGGTCACCACACCGGCCCAGGACCTTTATGCTGATAGTTGCGTTGTTCAAGTCAACTAGTGGGGTGGTGGAAGTGTGATGACGTGGGGAGGAATCTCCTTTTACAGAAGAACACCTTTGGTGCAGATTGAGGGCAACCTTACTGCTCAGCGATATATTGACAAAGTCCTTGAGGCAACAGCTTTTCCGTTCCTGCAAGCCAATCCGGAAGTATCGATTTTCCAGCAGGGCAATGCAAGACTACACAATGCTAGGATTACAGTTGCACAACTTCAAGAAAACAATGTCGAGGTCTTGCCATGGCCAGCTTTTTCTCCTGACCTGAGTCCAATAGTACATCTGTGGGACAAAATCGCCAGTGCCATCAACAAGAGACAACCGCAACCAGCCAACCTTCGACAGCTGGCTGCAGCTGCACAGTAAGAATGGTGGAACATCCCACAGCAGTCTATCCAGAGGCTGATCAGGTCTATGCGGCACCACTGCCATGATTGTGTTAATTCTCAGGGAGATCATACCTGATACTAACTTTGTAATGTTTTCATTTTGACAGTGTGTCATGTTTCAACTGTGTGTGCGTGTGCATGTTAGACTAAGGTCCCTTTGACATTTGCTTCACTTTTGCAATTTATTGAATTGAGTTCTGTCCCAGTGGAAGACCTTGTCAGTGCTTCTCTGGTTTGTTGTAGCTGCCTCCAATCAATTTCTAGCTGGGTCCGGTCCTGTTATGTCTGTACTGTGTTTGAAATAGTGAGTGGGATTAACTTTGTTGACTCCTTTGATGATTTTAAAGACTTTAAATCTATCTTATCCCTTCTTTGTTCTAGGCTAAATAGGTTTAACTCCTCACCTGTCTTTATAACTTATACCTGTTAACTCTGGTATTAGCCTAATTGCTCAAGCGCATTTTTGTACAATGGGGACCAACATGAAATGCAGTATCCTACATTAAGTGTAGTCTCACCAGTGTGTTTAACAACCTCAACAAAACCTCACTTGGTTTGCATTGTGGACTTTGAGTTTTGCCTCCTCATACTTCCTAAACGCTGACAGATGCCAAGGTCTTTTTTCTAGTGGGCCTGTTCTTACTCAGAACCCCATTTGGTATTTAAACCTATAGAAGGGGAAATATGTTGGCATTTAGGGAATTTGCCTTTGAGCAGTGGTTCTCAAACTGTTTGAGCCGCGCCCCCTTCCTCTTGTCTGTGGATCCTCAAGCAGGTTCAGAAGCATTTAAAATAGAAAGGAAGGGTGGAGAAATCAACAAAAAAAACACAAGGGCAACAACTCTGGTAAGACAGCCATTAAATGTATTTATCTAAATGCTAGAAGTATCAGAAACAAAATGTTAGAACTTGAAGCTACTGCACTAAAAAGTAATTATGATGTGATAGGTATTACAGAAACTTTGTTGTCTGAGAGTGATGAAGACGAATATAATATTTATGGGTATACACTGTATAGGAAAGATAGGCAGGACAGAAGAGGCAGAGGGGTAGCGCTATACATAAGAAGCAATCTTGAAGCCAAGGTGTTAAATCTGGACGAAGAAAACAATGGTGAATCAGTGTGGGTCAGAATAATGGACAAAAATTCAAAGGGCATAATAATAGGAGCATGTTATAGACAGCCAAATTCAGACGCAAGCAAAATAATCTGTTATACAATGACATTAGAAATGTGTGTAGCAAAGGAGAAGCCATACTAATGGGGGATTTCAACTTCCTCCATATAAAATGGGAAAACCTAGTGGGAAGCATGATGGACGAAATTGAAATGGTGGAAATGACAAATGACTGCTTCCTAACACACTTTGTCAAGGCACCGACTAGAGGGGAGGCATGCATTGATTTAGACTTTTCAAATAACGAAGACAGAATAACTAAAACAGAGGTCAAAGAATCACTGGCAAACTCAGACCACAACATGGTCTCATTTGAAGTGATATAACCCAAAAAGTAATGACTAAAGCTAAGATTTACAATTTTACAAAAAGGCAAACTGTGAAAGTATGAAATAGAGACTAACAGAAGTAGATTGGAGTAAAATAAAGAAAACATCCACAGAAAAAGGATGGCTGTTTTTTAAAAATATAGTACTACAGGTGCAAAACAATTACATCCCAAAAGTAGACAAATCTAAATCTAAAACAAAATTGCCAAAATGGTTTAATAGATCAATTAAAAAAATATTTAGAGAAAAAAAGGCACTTTACAGAGCAATTAAAATGGACCAAAAACAAAGTACACAGAAAGAGTACTCGGAACTGCAAACGCAAGTCAAAAAGGAAGTTAGAACATTGCTAAGGGGACTAAAACCAATTCCAAAATTGTTGGAATTGTTTTTCCAATATTACAACAGCAAGAGAACATTCAAAGAGGAGATTAAATGTCTAAGAGAGGCAAATGGCAAAATCATAGATGAAGAAATAAAAATAACAAATATATCAAATAATTACTTTTCACAAATTTTTACAAAGGAGAATACGGACAACATGCCCCACATGTCAGCCTGTTCCTATCCAGTTTTAAATAACTTTAGCATAACTGAGGCACAAGTGTTAAAGGGACAAAATAAACAAATCCCCTGGGCTGGATGAGATCCTCCCTGTAGTACACAAAGAAATGAAAGAAGTTATTTCCGTTATTACGGCGCTATGCTGGAGTGCGAGAGGTCCGGGGTTTGCGCCCGCCCTCTGCCTGTTTGTGGATTGCCTCGCCCTGTATGAGGCGCCTGCCTGCGGGAAACGGGATTGTTACAATATGTAAACTTATGGAAACTATAATAAGATCCAAAATTGAAAGTTACCTATATGGTAACAGTATCCTGGGAGACAGTCAACATGGTTTTAGGAAAGGGAGATCGTGTCTAACTAAGCTGTTTGATTTTTTTGAGGATGCAACATTGATAGTGGATACTTGCAAAGCATATGACAGGGTTTATTTAGATTTCCAGAAAGCTTTTGACAAAGTCCCACATAAAAGATTAATTCTTAAAATGAACACAGTAGGGATTCAAGGTAAAGCGTGTACATAGATTAGGGAGTGGTTAACATGTAGAAAACAGAAAGTACTGATTAGAAGAGAAACCTCAGAATGGAGTGGGGTAACCAGTGGAGTACCACAGAGATCATTATTAGGTCCTCTGCTCTTCCTAATCTACATTAACGACTTAGATTCTGGTATAGTAAGCAAACTTGTTAAATTTGCAAACAACACAAAAATAGGAGGAGTGGCAAACACCTGCAGCAAAGGTCATTCAAAAAGATCTAGACAGCATTCGGAACTGGGCAGACACATGGAAAATTACATTTAATAGAGAAAAGTGTAAGGTACTGCACGCAGTCAATACAAATGTGCATTTTAAATACCATATGGGAGATACCGAAATTGAAGAAGGAATCTATGAAAAAGACCTAGGAGTTTTATGTTGACTCGGAAATGTCTTCATCTAGACAATGTGGGGAAGCTGTAAAAAAGGCCAACAAGATGCTTGGATATATTGTGAAGTGTTGAATTTAAATCAAGGGAAGTAGTGTTAAAACTTTACATTGCATTAGTAAGACCTCATCTTGAATATTGTGATCAGTTCTGGTCACCTCACTACAAAAAGGATATTGCTGCTCTAGAAAGAGTGCAAAGAAGAGCAACCAGAATTATTCCGGGTATAAAAGGCATGTCATATGCAGACAGGCTAAAATAATTGAATCTATTCAATCTTCAACAAAGAAGACTATGTGGCGACCTGATTCAAGCATTCAAAATTCTAAAAGGTATTGACAGTGTCGACCCAAGGGTCTTTTTCGACCTGAAAAAAGAAACAAGGACCAGGGGTCACAAATGGAGATTAGACAAAGGGGCATTCAGAACAGAAAATAGGAGGCACTTTTTTACACAGAGAATCATGAGGGTCTGGAACCAACTCCCCAGTAATGTTGTTGAAGCTGACACCCTGGGATCCTTCAAGAAGCTGCTTGATGAGATTCTGGGATCAATAAGCTACTAACAACCAAATAAACAAGATGGGCCGAATGGCCTCCTTTATTTTTTTTTTAACTTTCTTTTGTTCTTAACTCGTTATAACATTTACAATGTAACTGCAGCAACTTGGAGAACAACAAAGACTGACTTCTAATCATTTACAGTATTTATCTTATATGGTCCTTAATTTTAAGAATCTGTAAACTTTTACTATAAGCATTTGCTATCTCAGTTTTAAAACTATGGTTCACAACATAACAGTGTGGAATGATGACAGTGCTACCATGCAGTAATTGTAGGGCAGTATTGCCACATGTGAAATCTTTATCAATAAAGCCAAAACCAAAATGCTTTTATTTGCTTCAAAATCATTTCTGACTCTTTAAAAAAAAAAAAAAAAAAAAAAAAAATACCTTTACCATCTAACACCGCCCCCACCCCCACCCCCCACCAAATCAGTTCACAGTCTTGATAATCTGTTATGCAAACCTCTGTTTAATTTCTTTTGGGGTTGTAAGAGAAATATATATATATATATATATATAATATATATATATATATATATATATATATATATATATATATATATATATATATATATATATATCTATATATATATATATATATATATATATATATATATATATATATATATATATATATATATATATATTGTTTTGTTTGTATGCTACATTTCTCTATTTTTATTCTCTATTTTTATTTTTGTGCAAAATAAACAAATAATTTGAAAATTAGATCATTTACTAATATGGTCCAAAAATTATTCAGTCCCTGTACAGCTTGTGGAATTGTATGGTTACTATTAACGATACAGCATTTCTAAGTTTACACATATTTGTTCTTTATGTGATTCCCCAACAAGAAGTGATTCGGCTAATTTGCATTAGTGCAGCTTTATTTAAATACTTGAAGTTTCATAATAATGACATCAGGCGTTTCACGTTAATACACTGCCTCTTTTATTTTGGCCCATGTGACTTGAATAGTTGTTGAGTAGGTTGCTTTAAGATAATTGTCCCAATTTCCATAGAACGCTGTCCTTTCTGTCCCTGCCTGTCACTGAAACACCCATTAACAGCTTTTTTGCTCTCTCTCAGTTGCAAAAGGAGGACAGCTAAAACACTCATGAAAGGGAGCATTGTGCTGTGGTCCCCATGTAACACATGCCCCCGGAGCAGTTTCCCCAAGACAAGCACCAGCTCACAGCACAAGAGCTGAATGTAAAATGATTGCGTTTATTTCATTTGGCAGCTGACAGGGTGCAGCAGCAGCCAGCCTTTCCATTTAGTTCTGAAAAAAAAAAAAAAAAAGGTGAGCTCATCTTATTTGATTAGGGCTGTCACCGCCAGACAGTGGATGCAATTAGTCCGCACCAGCCTTATTCAAGACTTGGACTCTTTTTGAGTCAGAGTAAAAAGAACACTTGAGCTCTATTGAATTGGAGCGTGGCATCTGCTGCACGCTGTGGGGAGTGGTTGGCCAGTAAGAGAAAGAGGTGGATGCTGGGGGGGGGGAGGGGTCAGTGCTTGATTTTGATAAAGCGTGCCAGATTAATTGTCTTCGGTAATCCTGTTTGTCATGGTAGATATGCAGAGAAGTCTTTGTGGCACAGGCTGACATATGGGCCGGCCTGCTGCTCGCCTATTCAGTCAACCCCCTACACTACAACCCCCCTTCTATCTCCTCAATTCTCACCCCTGCTACCCTGTCCTATCCGGCACATGCTTCTCACATTTGGCCTAGTTCCCAGAGCCTTGTTTTAAAAATGGCGAGACAATGGGCCTCTTGCTTTCACAATTCAGCTGGGCCTTCTTTACACAAAACAGGCTCCCCCTAATCTGTAAGTCCTGCCAGCCAAAACTATTTTTCAAAAGCACTTGCATTATTTAAAAAAAAAAAAAAAATAAGAACAGCATAATTACAAAAATAATTTCCATCCAGAAAAATGGCATACCATTTCAGGAGGTAGTAAAGCAGTGATTAGAGATGCTATCCTTAAAAAATTGCCTACCTCTAAAATTGTTCCCTAGTCTTCTCAGTAAAACTGTAGCTAATAAGAAATAATTTGGGGATGCACGTTGTTATTTTAAATTAAGATTTATTTTTTAAAATCATTATTCTTCATGGAAAAGGCTGCGCTTGCACCTGGGTCTCTGGATGGATGTAAAATTGTGACCATTTCTGAATAGCTATAATGGAGGTACTCCTTTATTGTGTAGAATTGTACTGCTTGAACACAACACTTTGTTTTAATTGCTTTCTTTAAAAAAAATAAAAAAATAGATTATTCTCTCTGCAATGATTTGAGGCGTAATATTTGTTTTATTTTTTTGCAACATCTCAGTATTGAGATAGCGACTCCTTTATCGATCTATCCTTATATATCTTTGTTTTTGCTGTTAATAAGTGGTCAAGGGGTTAAAGAAAAGGGCTTGTAACCAGGAGGTCCCCGGTTTAAATCCCGGCTCACTCACTGACTTGCTATGTGACCATGAGCAAGCCACTTAACCTTCTTGTGCTCCGTCTTTCAGGTGAGATGTTGTTGTAAGTGACTCTGCAGCTGATGCATAGTTCACACACCCTAGTCTCTGTAAGTTGCCTTAGGTAAAGGTGTCTGCTAAATAATCAAACAATAATAACTATTAACCTATATTCATCTAGATAGTAACATAATAAAAAAATTACAAATATTTTATCTTTTTTAAAATTTGTACTACAGTAAATATACATTATATCAGGATAACTGCTTGTAAGAAAGTCCTTACTGTAATAAGTAGTCATATCTGTTTTCTACATTAAAAATAAATGTCTAAACGATCATTACATGGTTCTTCAGCTTAAGCAAGGCTTGTCCCATGCAAAACCACACATTTACCCTCACATCTCATTGTCATTCACAGTGTAGATGCACGTCAAATGTTCAGCATCTATGACAACTAATGACTATCAGGGGTCAGGATTTTTACTCATTGTGTGCCACTGTAAGGAATTGTGGGAGAATGTAGTTGGTGATGACTATGGTTCAAACCCTGGTTTGGTGACCTACACACTATCTTCTGCGCTACTATAAGGTATGTCAGTGGAACAGGCAGACATACACTACCCATCTGTACACTACTCCACACAGTCAGTAAACAGAGAGTTAATCACACTATACAAAACTTGAACTAAGCTGTGGAATGGGCATGTCTGGACTTGCCAAAATATTTTGAAAGCTGCTGTGATGCATGTCCACTATGAAGTATTTGGGATATTCAGTGATGTTTGGCTTTGCCTCTGCTGGTTTTGGGTACAAAAGAAGATTGAATTTTAGGCAAATCCTCTAGTACAACACAAATCAATAAACAGTGGTGCCCAAAAGAATAATATAGTGTTAATAGGGTGTATAAAAGTATGAGTAGGTTAAAAATGACAGAGATTCGTTCCTTACGGATACAGGGGTCAAATTTAATGATGATGATGTTAATAGCTGAATGCTTTAGCTGGATCCTCTGCTAATTATATACTTCTGTTATATACAGTATGAGAAATAGTTTGGACTGTTTATTTGAAAACATACATCTGTAGCAGATATTTGGGGATTTTTGCTGGGGGTTGTGGGACAGGTTTTAAGATGACCTGTTATATATGACTTCTGTTTTCTTTATATACTGTACTGACCAGCAAAAGTAAAACCTCAGGTGTTGATTACAAAAATCTGATTTCCTAGAGTAAATTAATAACCCCCCCCTAGGTCACGCATTGCTGAATAAAAAGTGTTAATGACTGTCTAGGTGACATACTGAATCAATTAAGACATTTACAAACTAGGTGTAATTAGGCTTGTCTGATATTAATGTAATTGTTATTTTGGGTAAAACAATCTAATCTATGGCTAAAGCACAGGTTCATTACTGGTAAAGTAGATTTTATTTGTTTATTTTTTATTGAACGCTGAAATAAGGGCCATGGTGTTGAGAGGTAGCAAACTGCTGCAGTAAGTATGCTGCTGATTGTGTGAAACTCATATGCCAAACAGGAAGTATTTCTAAAGTAAAATGCAGAAAATAAAGAAGGTTTTTGTGTGCCCAGAAGCCTAGATGGTGAAGGTGAGGTGAGTGACACTTTATGCATTGGTGGAAGGTTTAATGGAATAGAACGGAATAAGCCACCACACACACATTCAGGGCATTCATGGATCCCTAACTAAGGCAATATGTTGAATAAGTCCTTTAACCTGCATTCCTTTTTGGGGCCACATTTTAATTTCATCACATTGCAACTGGATGATGCTCATCAATATGTTCCTCAGGAATGGCAGGATTTCCCTACAGCAGACAAACATCAATTTGCTGCCAGGTGGCCAGACTTTACCCTAGTGAGCATGCCGGATATGATTTAGGGCAGAAACTTCACTGCTTCATCCAAAACTGTGTTACATGAGGTTACTTGAGAAATAGCATTCCACAAACGTTCTTCCAAACATATACTCGAAATTGTCTGTTTATGGTTGTGTATTATGTAATATGAGGGTGTGGGTCAAGTTTACAATAGAACACTAAAGTGGCAAGGGAAAATTGCACAGGCAACTTGAATTAACACTGCCTCTTGAATTCAGCAGATGAAAATAGCATTATATGAGAGAGTATTTGATAAAGATACACATAGATGGTGATAAGTTCTTAGGTGAGACTGTATTTATTTATTCTTTATTTTAACTTTACTTTACCCAGATAGGTCGATTAAAGAACAACGTGAGAGACTTTTTGGTATTTTGGTTCTCTTCTGAGAATCTGAACCACTTAAGCCCTGAAACTGATCCTGAATATAAGCACTATACAATTACACATTTTCTAATGATCTAAATTATGGCAAGAAAAAAAAAATCACATCTAAAAGCCACTCTAAATATACAATTGCACTGCAACAGAATGCCACTTATTTTCAGTATTGCTCAGTTTTACGATTACAGTGATGTCAGTTTTCAGTCATAGTCTCTGAGAGATTTAACCTTTCAGTACCAAAGGGAAACATAACAATATATACATACACTGCCTAACAAGTTAACTCTTCTAAAGTATATCAGGGATCAGTACATCACAGGAGCTTTTTGGCTGGATATATTGTCTTGCTGAAAATAACCTTCAATATCATGAGACCATGAGACACTGTTTTATGCAACGGTTCCCAGTTCATGATACTAAAGAACAAATCAAGTTGGAGGTGTATTACTGGAGATATTTTGCTTTATTCTACAAATTAATATTTATTTTCTGAATTATATCAGAACCACCATGTGTAAAAAACAAAGCAAAAAAAATAATAATGTGTGTAAAATAATACACAACCATATATCAACTTGAAATATTCTCTCCAAGTATTCACATTTAATTTTCTCTCGAAGGAGCCCAGGGCCAGAGGAAATAGATGATATAATTATGCAAAAGCATGTTTATGATATTTTAATAAATCATGCAAAATAGGTACTCCAGGCCTAAATAGATTGTTATTGCTGCAGGTGACATATGTTCTTCCATTTATATATATATATATATATATATATATATATATATATATATATATATATATATATATATATATATATATATATATATTTTAGATGTAAATAGCAAAGGGTAGGGGGCACAACTAAAATCAGATCCTAATCATATTGGTAAGCATGTTACTAAATCTTTGAAGAAAAAATATATACTGGAAAATATTATTGTCTATTGTAACATAATAATGTTTTAATGCAACTATAATTCCAGATTTTTTAAAGCATACTTTTTCAATATTTCAGTCAAAGTGATAAAGGTTATAATATATAAAGTATGTATATGCACCTACAAATCTGGTTTACAAGTGCCTGGATTCTTTTTTTTTATGTCATGGTATTTATTTATGTTTTTGTTTAAATTTAGAGTGACTAACTTTTATTATTTTTTTCCCCCCAATTTGGAATGTCCAATTATGTTTTTTTCTCCTCACCGCAATGAACAATTCAGAGTAGAGGTGGGTGGGCTACTGATCCCAGAGAACAGAGATCAGCCCTGCTTTTTATCCACTCTGAATGTGCTCTGTGTCTGGCCAGTAGGGCTCGCTGTTGCGTGATGACGAGAAACAATCCCTGATGGTTTCCTAATCCCCACCCTGGGAGCATCAGAGCTAATGATGTCATGGTATTTTAATTGCATTTTCACTTAATAACATTCATTTATAAACTTGCCATGTATTAATATCAGCATAAGGTATCCTGCTATGTGTTGATTCAGGAACATAATTATTGTGGATGTTTTTAAAACCTAAATTTAACCCTTGCCCTGCATGTTGTTATTTTTTGATGACAGAATTCCACCGATTCATATATTCATAAAATGCACATACTGTTAGTCTTGTGTGACTGATGAAGAATTGTAAAAGCAACAAACCTTGCAAAATTTTTCTCACTGACTAAAGTCAGACTTTTCACACAATGGGTAGCTCACACTGATTAAGCTTTGCAATCAAAGAAAGTAGGGTGTTTGGCAAACCATCAGTTAGTGAGAATAAGCTTCTTTACCATAATTCTCACACAATACAATACAATAGAATTTTCTTTTATATAGCACTCTTCATGCAAAGCATCCCAGGGTGCTTTTACAATAAAAACTCATAAAGCCATTGGCCAATCAATCCAGATAAAAAATAAGCTAATGAAAACAAATATGTTTTTAAAACAGATTTAAAAGATTCAACTGTGCCAGCATTTCTGATAGAAATTGGGATTGTTCCAGAGGCACGGGGCATAACAACAAAATGCCCTTGCCCGTTCTGATTTTAAGCGACTTCTTGGAACCAATTGTTCAGTATTTACTGAGCACAAGCTGCGACTAGGAGGTAGGGTATCAACAAATCCGACAAATATTGAGGACCAAGGCCGTGTAGTGCTTTATAGGTAGTGAGCAGAATTTTAAAATGAATCCTGAATTTAACAGGAAGCCAGTGCAGTGATCTAAGAATCAAAGTGATATGTTGTGAATGGCTAGTGCGTGTGAGCATTCTAGCTGCAGCATTTTAAACTAGTTGGAGCAGACATAGTTTAGAATCTGGGAGGCCAGCAAACAGAGCTATAACAATCCAGCCGAGAAACATCAAGAGCATAAACCAACATCTCAGCATCTTTATCAGATAAAATGGGTCTCTGTTTAGCAATGTTCCTCAAATGATAAGACAAGGCCTTCATAACAAAGATAATCTGGGTATCCAAACACAGTTCTGAATCCATAATAATTCCCAAGTTTCTCACAGTATTACATGGAGTCAGAAGATTGCCATCAAATGAAACTTTAATACCATGTGATTTAGTTAGGTTTTGGAGCCCATTAATAATGCCTGTTTTACTACGATTTATTTTCAAGAAGTTTTAAGCCATCCATAATTGAACTTAACACAGGCACCGAGACAGCAAAGAAACCACCATCTCTGGGAACAATACACCTGAGTGCCATCCGCATAACAGTGAAATCCCAAATTGTTTTTATAATTGATTTAAGAGGGAGCAAATAGACACTGAAAAGCAAGGGACCATGGATTAAGAACATAAGAAAGTTTACAAACGAGAGGAGGCCATTCAGCCCATCTTGCTCATTTGGTTGTTGGTAGTTTATTGATCCCAGAATCTCATCAAGCAGCTTCTTGAAGGATCCCAGGGTGTCAGCTTCAATAACATTACTGGGGAGTTGGTTCCAGACTCCCACAATTATTTGTGTAAAAAGTGTCTCTATTTTCTGTTCTGAATGCCATTTTATCTAATCTCCATTTGTGACCCCTGGTCCTTGTTTCTTTTTTTCAGGTCAAAAAAGTCCCTTCGGTTGACATTGTCAATATCTTTTAGAATTTTCATGCTTGAATCAGATCGCCGTGTAGTCTTCTTTGTTCAAGACTGAATAGATTCAATTAGTTTAGCCTGTCTGCATATGACATGCCTTTTAAACCTGAAATAATTCTGGTCGCTCTTCTTTGCACTCTTTCTAGAGCAGCAATATCCTTTTTGTAGCAAGGTGAACTGAACACAATATTCTAGATAAGGTCTTACTAATGCATTGTAAAGTTTCAGCATTACTTCCCTTGATTTAAATTAAACTCTGTTCACTATATATCCAAGCATTTTGTTGGCCTTTTTTATAGCTTCCCCACATTCTAGATGAAGACATTTCTGAGTCAACATGGTCTTTTTCATAGATTCCTTCTTCATTTTCGGTATGTCCCATATGGTATTTAAAATGCAAATTTTTATTGCCGGAGTGAAGTATCTTACACTTTTCTCTATTAAATGTAATTCTCCATGTGTCTGCCCAGTTCTGAATGCTGTCTAGATCTTTTTGAATGACCTTTGCTGCTGCAACAGTGTTTGCCACTCCTCCTATTTTTGTGTTGTCTGCAAATTTAACAAGTTTGCTTACTATACCAGAATCTAAGTCATTAATGTAGATTAGGAAAAGCAAAGGACCTAATACTGATCTCTGTGGTACTCCACTGGTTAGCTCACTCCATTTTGAGGTTTCTCCTCTAATCAGTACTTTCTGTTTTCTACATGTTAACCACTCCCTAATCCATGTGCATGCATTTGAATCCCCACTGCGTTCAGTTTGAGAATTAATCTTTTATGCAGGACTTTGTCAAAAGCTTTCTGGAAATCTAAATAAACAGTGTCATATGCTTTGCAATTATCCATTGTCGATGTTGCAGCCTCAAAAAAATCAAGCAGGTTAGTTAGACATCTCCCTTTCCTAAAACAATGCTGAATTTTTCCCAGGATACTGTTACCATATAGGTAATTTTCTATTTTGGATCTTATTATTGTTTCCATAAGCTTACCTATGATATAAGTTAGGCTTATTGGCCTGTAGTTACCTGGTTCGGTTTTGTCTCCCTTTTGTGGATTGGTGTTATGTTTGTAATTTTCCAGTCTGTTGTTACAACCCCTGTGTCAAGAGACTGTTGCTTTATCTTGGTTAGTGGTTTGTAAATAACGTCTTCTATTTCTTTGAGTACTACTGGGAGGATCTCATCTGGCCCAGGGGATTTGTTTATTTTAAGAGCTCCTAGTCCCTTTAACACTTCTGCCTCTGTAATACTAAAGTTATTCAAAACTGAATAGGAACAGGTCGACATGTGGGACATGTTGTCCATATCCTCCTTTGTAAAAACTTGTGAAAAGTAATCATTTAGTATATTTGCTTTTTTTTTTCACTTCGTCTATAATTTTGCCATTTGTATCTCTTAGACATTTTACCTCCTCTTTGAATGTTCTCTTGCTGTTATAATTTTGGAATTGGTTTTAGCCACCTTAGCAATGCCATTTCTATCTTTCTCTTGGCCTTTCTAACTTCCTTTTTTTATTTGAGTTTGCAGTTCCAAGTACTCTTTCTGTGTACTTTGTTCTTGGTCCCTTTTAAATGCTCTGTAAAGTATCTTTTTTTCTCTGAACATTTTTTTAAATTGATCTGTTAAATCATTTTGGCCATTTTGTTTTAGATTTAGATTTGTCTACTTTTGGGATGAAATTGTTTTGCGCCTCTAGCACTATATTATTGGAAAAATATCCATCCTTTTTCTGTAGATGTTTTCTTTATTTTACTGCAATCTACTTCTATTAGTCTCTGTTTCATTCCTTCATAATTTGCCTTTTTAAAGTTGTAAACCTTATCTTTAAGCATTACTTCTTGAAGGACTACATTCCCTAAGAACTTCAAGAGTATCCCACCGTATTACCAGGAAGCTCACAAGCAAAGTATGTAGGGAAGGATAAAACTGAATTATATTTTCATTTTACATATTCGAAGTGATGCGCA